>NC_079191.1:20635968-20710968 GCF_029499605.1 Hyla sarda
GGTGATACCATATATGTTTATTTTTATTTCATTTACACTGTGTTTTTTTTTTTATTGGAAAAGGGGGGTGATTCAAACTTTTAATAGGGGAGGAGTTAAATGATCTTTATTCACTTTTTTTTTCCCACTTTTTTTTTGCAGTGTTATAGGTCCCATAGGGACCTATAACACTGCACACACTGATCATTGTTATCCCATAGGGACCTATAACACTGCACACACTGATCATTGTTATCCCATAGGGACCAATAACACTGCACACACTGATCATTGTTATCCCATAGGGACCTATAACACTGCACACACTGATCATTGTTATCCCATAGGGACCTATAACACTGCACACACTGATCATTGTTATCCCATAGGGACCTATAACACTGCACACACTGATCATTGTTATCCCATAGGGACCTATAACACTGCACACACTGATCTTCTATGTTGATCACTGGTTTCTCATAAGAAACCAGTGATCAACGATTCTGCCGCATGACTGCTCATGCCTGGATCTCAGGCACTGAGCAGTCATTCGGCGATCGGACAACGAGGAGGCAGGTAGGGGCCCTCCCGCTGTCCTGTCAGCTGTTCGGGATGCCGCGATTAGCCGCGGCTATCCCGAACAGCCCGGCTGAGCTAGCCGGCCACTTTCGGTTTCACTTTTAGCGGCTAAAGGGTTAATAGCGCGCTGCGCCGTGATCGGCGCTGCGCGCTATTAGGGGCGGGTCCCGGCTTCACTATGACGCCGGGCCCGCCGTGATATGACGCGGGGTTACTGTGTAACCCCGCGTTATATCAGGAGAGCAGGACCAAGGGCGTACCTGTACGCCCTTGGTCCTTAAGGGGTTAAAGGGGTATTCCAGGATAAAAAAAATTTTCATATATCAACTGGCTCCAGAGAGTTAAACAGATTTGTAAATTACTTCTATTAAAAAATCTTAATCCTTCCAGTACTTATGAGCTTCTGAAGTTAAAGGGGTAGTCCAGTGGTGAACAACTTATCCCCTATCCTAAGGATAGGGGATAAGTTTAAGATCCCGGGGGTTCCGACCGCTGGGGCCCCCTGCGATCTCCTGTATGGAGCCCCGACAGCCCGCGGGAAGGGGGCATGTCGACCTCCGCACGAAGCGGCCGCTGACACGCCCCTCAATACAACTCTATGGCAGAGCCGAAGCGCTGCCTTCGGCAATCTCTGGCTCTGCCATAGAGATGTATTGAGGGGGCGTGTCAGCCGCCGCTTCATGCGGGGGTCGACACCCGCTATCTGGCCGGAGAGCCTGGCCCCCCGTAGAGAGATCGTGGGGGGCCCCAGCGGTCGGACCCCCCGCGATCTCAAACTTATCCCCTATCCTTAG
Organism: Hyla sarda; assembly: GCF_029499605.1. Lineage (NCBI taxonomy): Eukaryota > Metazoa > Chordata > Amphibia > Anura > Hylidae > Hyla > Hyla sarda. The sequence continues at coordinate 20,637,324 of NC_079191.1, forward strand.
GATAGGGGATACGTTTTTCACCACTGGACTACCCCTTTAAGGTTGTTCTTTTCTGTCTAAGTCCTCTCTGATGACACGTGTCTCGGGAAACGCCCAGTTTAGAAGATATTTGCTATGGGGATTTGCTTCTAAACTGGGCGGTTTACGAGACACGTGTCATCAGAGAGCACTTAGACAGAAAAGAACAACCTTAACTTCAGAAGCTCATAAGTACTGAAAGGATTAAGATTTTTTAATAGAAGTAAATTTACAAATCTGTTTAACTTTCTGGAGCCAGTCAATATATATATAAAAAAAAGTTTTTTCCTGGATAACCCCTTTAACCCCTTAAGGACTGAGCATTTTTCCGTTTTTGCATTTTCGTTTTTTCCTCCTTACCTTTAAAAAATCATAACTCTTTCAATTTTGCACTTAAAAATCCAAATGAGCAACCCCTTTCTTCAGGCGGAAATTTTCTAGCGGATTTTTCATCCGGATTTTCCGCTTCACAAATTCCGAAGTGTGAATTTGTGAACGGAAAACCATTCACTACACTATGCATTATAGTAAGCGGAATTTCTGCCGGAAATTTCAAAGCGAAAATTCCGGCGGAAATTCCGTAGTCTGAACCTAGCCTTAAAGAATCAAACATTTATTTTTTTGTTTTTCTTCTATAGTGCAGCATCGGTTATTATAAGAGAATAACGTAGAGGTTCTTGTGTACGCCTTGTGCTTACCTGTTTTAGCTGAAGTGGCAGGCATGAGTTTTCAGCCATCTTGATTCTATGTCAGAACAGAAATAATGTTCTCATGCTGCCTACATTTCCCATGAATCCTCTGACTTTCAGGCGGTGGAGTCTCTTCTCAGCAAGATATCTAACGAGACCAACCTGCCTAGATTCCAGCAACTACTATATATCCTGATCCCATAGAGATAGCAGCAGCAGCAGTATATAGTTAGAGCTGGATGGGAGATATATAACTACTATATATCCTGATCCCATAGAGACAGCAGCAGCAGCAGCAGTATACAGTTAGAGCTGGATGGGAGATATATAACTACTATAAATCCTGATCCCATAGAGATAGCAGCAGCAGCAGTATACAGATAGAGCTGGGAAGGGAGATATATAACTATTATATATCCCGATCCCATAGAGATAGCAGCAGTATACAGATAGAGCTGGATGGGAGATATATAACTATTATATATCCCGATCCCATAGAGATAGCAGCAGTATACAGTTAGAGCTGGATGGGAGATATATAACTATTATATATCCCGATCCCATAGAGATAGCAGCAGTATACAGATAGAGCTGGATGGGAGATATATAACTACTATATATCCCGATCCCATAGAGATAGCAGCATCAGTATACAGATAGAGCTGGATGGGAGATATATAACTACTATATATCCCGATCCCATAGAGATAGCAGCAGTATACAGATAGAGCTGGATGGGAGATATATAACTACTATATATCCCGATCCCATAGAGAAAGCAGCAGTATACAGATAGAGCTGGATGGGAGATATATAACTATTATATATCCCGATCCCATAGAGATAGCAGCAGTATACAGTTAGAGCTGGATGGGAGATATATAACTATTATATATCCCGATCCCATAGAGATAGCAGCAGTATACAGATAGAGCTGGATGGGAGATATATAACTACTATATATCCCGATCCCATAGAGATAGCAGCATCAGTATACAGATAGAGCTGGATGGGAGATATATAACTACTATATATCCCGATCCCATAGAGATAGCAGCAGTATACAGATAGAGCTGGATGGGAGATATATAACTACTATATATCCCGATCCCATAGAGAAAGCAGCAGTATACAGATAGAGCTGGAAGAGAGGTGTATAACTACTATATATCCTGATCCCATAGAGACAGCAGCAGTATACAGATAGAGCCTGGAGCAGTCTGGGAGCTGCCAGAAGGGATCTGATAGGTGATCATGTCATCCTGTAGTTCACTGGAAGTCAGCTGACCCAGGACTAACCACTTTAAACACTGATTTTCTGTGGTTCTAACTTGTGATCACATGACCCAGTTACAGATTGTATTGGGATCTATACCTCCATGCTTCCCATAGAGTTGTATGGAGCAGCAGCTTCCTTGTGTGGTCAGTGCCCCATATAGCATTCCCTCCCCCATAGCTGTACTAAGGGAGAGGAGGGCCCACTGGTCTTACTGAAAAGTCTAAGGGTACGTTCCCACGTATGTATTTTCGGCTTCAGATTTGCTGTAGCAGATTTTGCTACCCATTAAAGTCAATGGGCAGCAAAATCTGCAGGAGCAGATCTGCAGCAAAAAATATGCACTTGTGAACGCACCCTAACTATTCAGACCCCCAAAATTTATTAGCTATCCTCTAATTCCAGATGGGGTAAGGGTTATCATTGTCCAATGCGAAATTGCATGTGTATGTGAGCATGTATGTAAGTAGTGAGCATGTGTGCACCCATGTATGTAAGTAGTGAGCATGTGTGCACCCATGTATGTAAGTAGTGAGCATGTGTGCACCCATGTGTGTAAGCAGTGAGCATGTGTGCACCCATGTATGTAAGTAGTGAGCATGTGTGCACCCATGTATGTAAGTAGTGAGCATGTGTGCACCCATGTATGTAAGTAGTGAGCATGTGTGCACCCATGTATGTAAGTAGTGAGCATGTGTGCACCCATGTATGTAAGTAGTGAGCATGTGTGCACCCATGTATGTAAGTAGTGAGCATGTGTGCACCCATGTATGTAAGTAGTGAGCATGTGTGCACCCATGTATGTAAGTAGTGAGCATGTGTGCACCCATGTGTGTAAGTAGTGAGCATGTGTGCACCCATGTGTGTAAGTAGTGAGCATGTGTGCACCCATGTATGTAAGTAGTGAGCATGTGTGCACCCATGTATGTAAGTAGTGAGCATGTGTGCACCCATGTATGTAAGTAGTGAGCATGTGTGCACCCATGTATGTAAGTAGTGAGCATGTGTGCACCCATGTATGTAAGTAGTGAGCATGTGTGCACCCATGTATGTAAGTAGTGAGCATGTGTGCACCCATGTATGTAAGTAGTGAGCATGTGTGCACCCATGTATGTAAGTAGTGAGCATGTGTGCACCCATATGTGTAAGTAGTGAGCATGTGTGCACCCATTTGTGTAAGTAGTGAGCATGTGTCCACCCATGTGTGTAAGTAGTGAGCATGTGTGCACCCATGTGTGTAAGTAGTGAGCATGTGTGCACCCATGTGTATAAGTAGTGAGCATGTGTGCACCCATGTATGTAAGGAGTGAGCATGTGTGCACCCATGTATGTAAGTAGTGAGCATGTGTGCACCCATGTGTGTAAGTAGTGAGCATGTGTGCACCCATGTGTGTAATTAGCGAGCATGTGTGCACCCATGTATGTAAGTAGTGAGCATGTGTGCATCCATGTATGTAAGTAGTGAGCATGTGTGCACCCATGTATGTAAGTAGTGAGCATGTGTGCACCCATGTATGTAAGTAGTGAGCATGTGTGCACCCATGTATGTAAGTAGTGAGCATGTGTGCACCCATATATGTAAGTAGTGAGCATGTGTGCACCCATTTGTGTAAGTAGTGAGCATGTGTGCACCCATGTGTGTAAGTAGTGAGCATGTGTGCACCCATGTATGTAAGTAGTGAGCATGTGTGCACCCATGTATGTAAGTAGTGAGCATGTGTGCACCCATGTATGTAAGTAGTGAGCATGTGTGCACCCATGTATGTAAGTAGTGAGCATGTATGTAAGTAGTGAGCATGTGTGTAAGTAGTGAGCATGTGTGCACCCAGGTATGTAAGTAGTGAGCATGTGTGCACCCATGTATGTAAGTAGTGAGCATGTGTGCACCCATTTATGTAAGTAGTGAGCATGTGTGCACCCATGTATGTAAGTAGTGAGCATGTGTGCACCCATGTATGTAAGTAGTGAGCATGTGTGCACCCATGTATGTAAGTAGTGAGCATGTGTGCACCCATGTATGTAAGTAGTGAGCATGTGTGCACCCATGTAAGTAAGTAGTGAGCATGTGTGCACCCATGTATGTAAGTAGTGAGCATGTGTGCACCCATGTGTGTAAGTAGTGAGCATGTGTGCACCCATTTATGTAAGTAGTGAGCATGTGTGCACCCATGTATGTAAGTAGTGAGCATGTGTGCACCCATGTATGTAAGTAGTGAGCATGTGTGCACCCATATATGTAAGTAGTGAGCATGTGTGCACCCATGTATGTAAGTAGTGAGCATGTGTGCACCCATGTATGTAAGTAGTGAGCATGTGTGCACCCATGTATGTAAGTAGTGAGCATGTGTGCACTCATGTGTGTAAGTAGTGAGCATGTGTGCACCCATGTATGTAAGTAGTGAGCATGTGTGCACCCATGTATGTAAGTAGTGAGCATGTGTGCACCCATGTATGTAAGTAGTGAGCATGTGTGCACCCATGTATGTAAGTAGTGAGCATGTGTGCACCCATGTATGTAAGTAGTGAGCATGTGTGCACCCATGTATGTAAGTAGTGAGCATGTGTGCACCCATGTATGTAAGTAGTGAGCATGTGTGCACCCATGTATGTAAGTAGTGAGCATGTGTGCACCCATGTATGTAAGTAGTGAGCATGTGTGCACCCATATATGTAAGTAGTGAGCATGTGTGCACCCATGTATGTAAGTAGTGAGCATGTGTGCACCCATGTATGTAAGTAGTGAGCATGTGTGCACCCATGTATGTAAGTAGTGAGCATGTGTGCACCCATGTATGTAAGTAGTGAGCATGTGTGCACCCATGTATGTAAGTAGTGAGCATGTGTGCACCCATGTAAGTAAGTAGTGAGCATGTGTGCACCCATGTATGTAAGTAGTGAGCATGTGTGCACCCATGTATGTAAGTAGTGAGCATGTGTGCACCCATGTATGTAAGTAGTGAGCATGTGTGCACCCATGTGTGTAAGTAGTGAGCATGTGTGCACCCATGTGTGTAAGTAGTGAGCATGTGTGCACCCATGTATGTAAGTAGTGAGCATGTGTGCACCCATGTATGTAAGTAGTGAGCATGTGTGCACCCATATATGTAAGTAGTGAGCATGTGTGCACCCATGTATGTAAGTAGTGAGCATGTGTGCACCCATGTATGTAAGTAGTGAGCATGTGTGCACCCATGTATGTAAGTAGTGAGCATGTGTGCACTCATGTGTGTAAGTAGTGAGCATGTGTGCACCCATGTATGTAAGTAGTGAGCATGTGTGCACCCATGTATGTAAGTAGTGAGCATGTGTGCACCCATGTATGTAAGTAGTGAGCATGTGTGCACCCATGTATGTAAGTAGTGAGCATGTGTGCACCCATGTATGTAAGTAGTGAGCATGTGTGCACCCATGTATGTAAGTAGTGAGCATGTGTGCACCCATGTATGTAAGTAGTGAGCATGTGTGCACCCATGTATGTAAGTAGTGAGCATGTGTGCACCCATGTATGTAAGTAGTGAGCATGTGTGCACCCATGTATGTAAGTAGTGAGCATGTGTGCACCCATGTATGTAAGTAGTGAGCATGTGTGCACCCATATATGTAAGTAGTGAGCATGTGTGCACCCATGTATGTAAGTAGTGAGCATGTGTGCACCCATGTATGTAAGTAGTGAGCATGTGTGCACCCATGTATGTAAGTAGTGAGCATGTGTGCACCCATGTATGTAAGTAGTGAGCATGTGTGCACCCATGTATGTAAGTAGTGAGCATGTGTGCACCCATGTAAGTAAGTAGTGAGCATGTGTGCACCCATGTATGTAAGTAGTGAGCATGTGTGCACCCATGTGTGTAAGTAGTGAGCATGTGTGCACCCATGTGTGTAAGTAGTGAGCATGTGTGCACCCATGTATGTAAGTAGTGAGCATGTGTGCACCCATGTATGTAAGTAGTGAGCATGTGTGCACCCATATATGTAAGTAGTGAGCATGTGTGCACCCATGTATGTAAGTAGTGAGCATGTGTGCACCCATGTATGTAAGTAGTGAGCATGTGTGCACCCATGTATGTAAGTAGTGAGCATGTGTGCACTCATGTGTGTAAGTAGTGAGCATGTGTGCACCCATGTATGTAAGTAGTGAGCATGTGTGCACCCATGTATGTAAGTAGTGAGCATGTGTGCACCCATGTATGTAAGTAGTGAGCATGTGTGCACCCATGTATGTAAGTAGTGAGCATGTGTGCACCCATGTATGTAAGTAGTGAGCATGTGTGCACCCATGTATGTAAGTAGTGAGCATGTGTGCACCCATGTATGTAAGTAGTGAGCATGTGTGCACCCATGTATGTAAGTAGTGAGCATGTGTGCACCCATGTATGTAAGTAGTGAGCATGTGTGCACCCATATATGTAAGTAGTGAGCATGTGTGCACCCATGTATGTTGTAAGTATCTTTACAGCCATCTATGGTGTGAGTGTATATATACACCCATGTATGTGGTCAGTGTGTGTATGTGCGCATCCCATGTATGTGGTGAACATGTGTATGTGCGCATCTTTACTTGTGGTGATTGTGTATATGTGGTACCATGGGTGGTGTAGGGAAATACCTTATCACTTCGTGACGCCAGGGCACCGTTATCCTATACACGGTCCGAGGTTGGAGACAGCTTCTCCTGGGCCAGACACAGGGAGTAAAGGAACACACGGACATCATGTTATGGATAACTGTCTTTACTGATCTGGGTGCAGATGTTATCAAACAGACAGTATGGTACAAACCCCCCAATAACTCCACCAATGTGGTACATGCTACACATATAAATATATCCTACAAATGAATGAATGGTAGACTTTACTTGATATCAAATAATACAATCTTTATTAAGGTCACACAAAACAGAAAAAACAAATAAAATCACATAAAAACCCCCAAAGAACACGGCAACAAAATACCCACAGGACAGTGATGGAATCTGCTGGCTGGAGAAAACAAGTTTTCCTCCCGGGACAAAATGTAAACAGTAGGTGGGGGGTAAAGTGCACTTTACCCCCACCTACTGTTTACACCTTGCTGTGATCTATCCTTAACTGCAGGTACTACTACAGCCAACATGGAGCACACTCTGCTCCATGCTGGGAGCTGTAGTACCTGCATTAATAGACAGATCGCAGCGAGTGTAACTTCTGACACCTGTTGTGATCTGTCTATTAATGCTGGTACTACAACTCCCAGCATTGAGCAGTGTGCTCCATGTTGGGAGTAGTAGTACCAGCAGTTAAGGAAAGATCACAGCAGGTATCACTCCAGACACCCGCTGTGATGCTCCTGTATAATGTATAGATGCGGGCGGCGCCTCTTCCATGGTCCCCTGAACTGACGTACATATACACATATTCATATTTCCCGCAGAGAGCTGTGATTGGCTGGAACCATCTGGCCAATCACAGCTCTCTGTGGGAAATATGAATATGTGTATATATACGGCAGTGCAGGGACCATAGAAGAGCAGCCGCATCTATACATTATACAGGAGGATCGCAACGGGCGATCTGTCAATTAGTACAGGTACTACTACTCCTATCATGGAACAGTGTGTTCCATGCTGGGAGTAGTAGTACTACCTAATGTAAAAAAAAAAAAAAAAAAAAAAGTGAAACACACACACACACTACATTTTTATTTTTGTCGGTACAATTTTTTCCATCACTACTGTATCTTTTTTAATGATTTTTTTTTAATGGTACCCTATGAAATTTTATTTGAAAAAGTATCTCCATCACTTTTTTGGATCGCTATAGTCCAAAAAAGAATAAAAACAAATGCCTGAAAAAAACGCCAAAGTTAAAACAGCCAACGGCTGTTCGGGCATGCTGGAAGTTGTAGTTTTGCAACTTCTGGGGTTCCTCAGTTTGGAAACCTTTGCCATAGAAGAAGACTGTTGGCTGTCCGGGCATGCTGGAAGTTGTAGTTTTGCAACTTCTGGGGTTCCTCAGTTTGGAAACCTTTGCCATAGAAGAAGACTGTTGGCTGTCAGGGCATGCTGGAAGCTGTAGTTGTAGTTTTGCAGTATCTAAAGGCCCTCCGTTTGGAGACCACTGCTATAGAAGAAGACCGTTTGCTCTCCGGGGCATGCTGGGAGTTGTAGTTTTGCACCATCTGAAGATCCTCCGTTTTGAGAACATTGCTATAGAAGAAGACTGCTGGCTCTCCAGGGCATGCTGGGAGTTGTAGTTGTAGTTTTGGAACATCTGGATGCCCTCTGTTTGGAGACCACTGCTATAGATGAAGACCGTTGTCTGTCCGGGCATGCTGGGAGTTGTAGTTGTAGTTTTGCAACATCTGGATGCCCTCTGTTTGGAGACCACTGCTATAGAGAAGACTGTTGGCTGTCCGGGCATGCTGGGAGTTGTAGTTATGCAACTTCTGGAGTTCCTCAGTTTGGAAACCTTTGCTATAGAAGAAGACTGTTGGCTGTCCGGGCATGCTGGAAGTTGTAGTTGTAGTTTTGCAGCATCTGAAGGCCCTCCGTTTGGAGACCACTGCTATAGATGAAGACCATTGGCTGTTCGGGCATGCTGAGAATTGTAGTTGTAGTTTTGCAGTATCTAATGCTATAAAAAAAGACTGTTGGCTGTCTGGGCATGCTGGGCCTTGTAGTTGTATAGTTTTCCAACATCTGGATGCCCTCCGTTTGGAGACCACTGCTATAGAGAAGACCGTTGGCTGTCCGGGCATGCTGGGAGTTGTAGTTTTGCCCCATCTGAAGGCCCTCAGTTTGGAGACCACTGCTATAGAAGACCATGTGGCTTATCTGGGGCTCTTGGAGAGAGGGTAGTGGCCCCATTCCCATCGCTACTTTTCTCCTGAGTATTGGGCGCAGGGTCCCCTTCTATGTATGCCACTGACCCCATAGATCTCATCCATACTCACAGAAGGGCCCATTGAGCTTGATGGTTATGATCCGGATAATATTGGCAGACAGAAGCGTTGATCAGCAGCCGCCATGACGGTTGCGGCCCCAGAATCTTGTATGTGCTCGTAGAAGCCTTTTATATGGAATCCTTCACATAACACACGGAATGTTACTCAACAGAACAAAGAAACATTGTATCAGACAAGTTCTCATTCTGAAGGACTCTTTGGGTCAACATGGAGCTGGTCCACTAGTGCACTGCAAACACAAGCAGCAAAGTGTGACCTTATTTATTGTAAGTCAGTGAACCCCCACCACTTACTACACGGGACGAGCACAGGATGTCCCCTCACCTTAAAGGGGCACTGTCAGAGTCAAAAACTTTTTATACGTTGTTCATTTTAGCAAAACATTAACTTTTCTAAGAAAATATTATCTGCTTTATACAGAAATCATAAAAAAAAAAAAAAAAAAAAGACCACTAGGGGTCCCCATACCAACCAGAACATAATCCAGTCCGGCTGCAGCATCATCTTTGTCCACAGGCAGGGACAAAGTCCAGGAAGTGAGGGCGGGACTAGCACTCCTCCTCTGTGCTCACTCCTGTCCTATCCCAGATTGCAGCATGAAAACAGAGAGGAAGGGTTTACAGAGCAGCCTGCGGGGATTGGATGAAGAGGCCCCAGCACAGCACAGCAGACTCAGGGAGGAAGTAAATGCATGGTGAGTGAGGGCGGGCTCAGAGCTTGCCTCGGAAACGCCCCCTTCCTGAGCAGTGAATGTCAGAATGAGAGAGCAGCGGGACAGAGGGATTCGCGAGCCAAATACAGAAGCTAGACACATAAAAAAAGACGGATTAAGCGTTAAAGGGATACTCCGCCCCTAGACTTCTTATCCGATATCCAAAGGATAGGGGATAAGATGTCTGATCGCGGGGGTCCCGCCTCTGGGGACCCCCGGGATCTCAGCTGCTGCACCCCTCTGTTATTACTGCTCAGAGCAAACTCGCTCTGTAATGACGGACAATACAGGGGCTGGAGCATTGTAACATCACGGCTCCGCCCCCTTGTGACATCATGGCTCCACCCCCCATGGGGTCACGCCCCACAACCTCAATACAAGTCTATGGGAGAGGTGGTGGCTGCCGTCAAGCCCCCTCCCATAGACTTGCATTAAGGGGGCGGGCCGTGATGGCAAGAGGGGGCGGAGCCATGACGTTACGAGGGGGCGGAGCCGTGATGTCACGATGCTCCGGCGCCTGTATCGTCCGTCATTACGCACAGTCATTTTCTCTGTGCAGTAATAACATAGGGGCGCAGCAGCTGAGATCCCGGGGGTCCCCAGCGGCGGGATCGGGGATAAGATGTCTAGCGGCGGAGTACCCCTTTAAGACGGATTGGGTGACTTAGGATAGAGCTGTATGCATGGTCTCCAAACTGTGGCCCTCCAGATGTTTCAAAACTGTGATCCTCAACATGTATCAAAACTACAACTTCCAGCATGCCCGGACAGCCGTTGGCTGTCCGGGCATGCTGGAAGTTGTAGTTTGGCAACATCTGGAGGGCCACAGTTTGGACACTACTGTTCTAGATCTCTGCTTGCTATCAGTGAATGGAAACTTCATAAGCTGAAAGTGATACAGACCTAATACCGTCTATCTCACCTGGACACCAAACTGATTCATTTTTCCTTCACTGATACATTGTAGCAAAGAGTCAGAATAGGAGAGAGATTTTTGGATACATAGACCGGATGGTGTACGAGGAGCCCGTCTGCCCGGAGGTATTGTTCCATGTTGGGGCTTGTACTTTGTACCTCAAGGACAGGTGACTCATTGAAAGTAAAGACCTGACTTGCAACTTTCCGAGACCAGGATGGCGCAACCTTGTTTTTCGACCCAGCAAATCAGCTGACGCTCATCATGTGACCCGAGAACAAGGAAGGCAGATTCTCACTTCCTTCACGTATTGTATAATCTGCGGTCATACATTCTAGACCCACTTAAAGGGGGTACTCCACTGGAAAACATTTTTCGTTTAAATCAACTGGTGCCAGAAAGTTAAACAGATTTGTAAATTACTTCTATTAAAAATTTCTTAATCCTTCCAGTACTTAGCTGCTGCATGCTTCACAGGAAGTTCTTTTCTTTTTGAATTCCCTTTCTGCCTGACCACAGTGCTCTCTGCTGACACCTCTGTCCATGTCAGGAACTGTCTAGAGTACAAGCAAATCCCCATAGAAAACCTCTCCTGCTCTGGACAGTTCCTGACATGGACAGAGGTGTCAGCAGAGAGCACTGTGGCCAGACAGAAAGGAAATTCAAAAAGAAAATAACTTCCTGTGAAGCATACAGAAGCTGATAAGTACTGGAAGGATTAAGATTTTTCAATAGAAGTCATTTACAAATCTGTTTAAAGGGGTTATCCAGGAAAAAACTTTTTTTTTATATATCAACTGGCTCCAGAAAGTTAAACAGATTTGTAAATTACTTCTATTAAAAAATCTTAATTCCTTCAGTACTTTTGAGCTTCTGAAGTTTAGGTTGTTCTTTTCTGTCTAAGTGCTCTCTGATGACACCTGTCTCGGGAACCGCCCAGTTTAGAAGAGGTTTGCTATGGGAATTTTCTTCTAAACTGGGCGTTTCCCGAGACACGTGTCATCAGAGAGCACTTAGACAGAAAAGAACAACCTTAACTTCAGAAGCTCATAAGTACTGAAAGGATTAAGATTTTTTTAATAGAAGTAATTTACAAATCTGTTTAACTTTCTGGAACCAGTTGATATATAAAAAAAAAAAGTTTTTTTCCTGGAATACCCCTTTAACTTTCTGGCACCAGTTGATTTAATAAAAAATGTTTTCCAGTGGAGTACCCCTTTAAAGTTGATCATCTCTCCATTTGCTGTACAGTTGAATGCAATATGTTGTTCCCTGTAGTGATGAGCGGCAGGGGCCATATTCGAATTTGCGATATTTTGCGAATATATGGACGAATATTCGTCCTGTGTTCGTGAAATTCGCATTTTTGTTCTCTCTTTTTTTTATGCAAAAATTCGTAATGAAATTCGCATAGTGCGCGTGCGCAATTATATCTTTCACCTAAAAGAAGGGAGGGATCAGTGTCCAGACTGGAAGTGCCGATATTCACGAATATTTGTATATTTGTATATTCGCATATATTTGCATGTTCGGAGGAAAAAATTAATATTCGTCATTAATATATATCTCTATATTCTAAATATTCAAAAAAATTGCAAAGTGCCGATATTCATGGTAAAAATTCACATTTTGAATATTCACCTTCAACACTGTTCCCTATTATCAGCCACTTAAAGGGGTACTCCGGTGGAGAACAAACGTTTTCCAATCAGCTGGTGCCAGAAAGTTCTAAAGGTTTGTGAATTATTTCTAAGTCTTAACCCTTCCAGTTCTTTCCAGTCTGACCACAGTGCTCAGTGCTGACACCTCTGTCCGTGTCAGGAACTGTCCAGAGCAGGAGAAGTTTGCTATGGGGATTTGCTTCTGCTCTGGACAGTTGCTGAGACAGACAGAGGTGGCAGCAGAGAGCACTGTGGTCAGATTGGAAATAACTACACAACTTCCTGTTGAGCATACAGCAGCTGATAAGTACTGGAAGGATTGAGATTTTGAAATAGAAGTAATTTACAAATCTGTATAAATTTCTGGCACCAGTTGATTTGAAAACATTTGTTTTCCACTGGAGTACCCCTTTAAAGCCATCAAAAAACAAAATGCAATTCTTCTCACTGGGATAAAGGACAGGACAAGTTATACCCCCACTTATACAAGATTGTATGTTTACTAGGGGTGTGTTCACACAGGATGGAAATGCTGCAGATTTTCTGTCCACATAATACCATGCGGATATGTTGCAGATTTGCCACAGAGACTGCAAAATAAGATTAGTTAATAATCATTGTAGGTTTATTGCAGATTTTGATATTCACATTAAGGTCAATAGGGAAAATCCTCAATAAATCCTCAGCGTATCCTTAACATACATTGATATACGGGTGAATTTCCATGAGGACTCTGCGCAGAATTACTTACCAGCCACAGTTCCATACATTTGGTAGCTGCTGTACCTGGTATTCCAACCTGTAATACCAGGTACAGCCACTATGAAAAGTATGGAGCTGTGCCTGGCAGGAAATGAAGAGGCTGCGGAGCTTGTACGAATACCGCAATCACTATGGTAGTGGTAGACTGGGGCCAGAACTGGAGATACCACAAATCCCAATAATTTAATCCCCTAGATGCTGTAGCCAATAGCAACCACTGCATAATGGTGGCTAGAAGCTTCAGTCCAGGTCCCTTCTGGCCTCAGTTGCCCCTGTATGTAGCATGCCCCATGAAGATAGTTTGCCCCATGCAGAACTCCTTGAAGGAAGTTTTGCCCCCTGTATTCAGCCCCCTTCCTTTAGGTTAGCTTTCCTCTGTATATTATAGGACCCCCTTAAGGTACCTTTCTCCCTGTAGGTAGGGCCCCCTAAGAGTAGCTTGACCCCATAGGTAAGAAGCTGCCCAATGAAGGCAGCTTCTGTCTGTAGGTTGGACCTCCCAATAATGTAGCTTGATTTGACCCCTGTAGGTAGCTCTTCCCCTGGAGGTAGGACTGCCCTGAAAGTAGCTTGCCCCTATAGGTAGGACCTCCCATGACTGTAGTAGGACCTCCCATGACTGCCAGTATGCAGCTTGCCCCCTGAAGGTAGCTTTACCCCATAAGTAGGACCCCCAAAAGGTAGCTTTTCCCTATAGGTAGGACCTCCCCTTAATATAGCTTGCCCCTTGTAGGTACGACCTCCCCTGAAGGTAGCTTGCCGCCTGTAGGTAGGACCCTCATAAAGATAGCTTGTCCCCTGTAGGTAGTTTGCTCCTGTAGGTAGCTTGCCTTTGGAGGTAGGAGCCCCTGAAGACAAAAAAAAAAACATACTTACCTTATTACCTCCCCTGCAGTCACCATCATCTTCTCCTGCCTCTAGTCCACAGACAGCTTCTTCCTGCAGCCACTAGAGGCCAGTATCGTCTCTACCTTTGGGACGTGCACAATGATGTCACTCATTGTACGTGTCCCGGAAGAAGAGATACTTCCAGCCTCTAGTAGCCACAGGCAGCATCACTAGAGGCTTCACATCCTAGGGCGCGCTAGGACACCTGTAACAGTGCATCATAGCACGTCTTCTCAACATGTTTTCCACGGAATTCCACCACCCTCCTGCAATGTTCACGTGGCACCACAGTTGGGAACTACTGTTCTATGGCCATGGCAGGCCAGACCAAACGATGCCCCGGAGGTTCCCTACTTCAGCCCTAGAAGGAGTAAAAATAGAAGTAAGGTAAAAAATTCAAAATGTACCATCCTATGTTTTTTTTTTTTATAAAAAAGGCAAAAAAATCCCAAAACATATTTGGTGTTGTCACATGTGGAAATGTCCATTCTTTAGAAATACAATGTCATTTATCCCACATTCTAAATGCTGTAAATGGTCACGTTGCCTCACAAAACAAACATTGACTTAAAAAAAAGCAATTACTTTAAAATTGAACCAATAAAAACAAGCCCATACACAGCTCCACAGACAATGTACGGCTGGGTTCACACCACGTTTTGTTAAATACGGCTCCCGTATACGGCTGGGAGGAGGGGTGGGCGGGGCTTAATCGCGGCGCCCGCACTCAGCCGTATTCGGGAACCGTATTTAATGCATGTCTATGAGCCGACCGGAGTGAATCGCAGCCTTCCGGTCGACCACGTTTTTGCCTGCGGTAGGGAAACCGCATACGGCCGAAAATGAAGCCGACCGGAAGGCTGCGATTCACTCCGGTCGGCTCATAGACATGCATTAAATACGGTTCCCGAATACGGCTGAGTGCGGGCGCCGCAATTAAGCCCCGCCCCCTCCTCCCAGCCGTATACGGGAACCGTATTTAACAAAACGTGGTGCGAACCCAGCCTACCGTATTTTTCATCATATAAGACGCTCCGGCATATAAGACGCACCTAATTTTATAGGATAAAAATCTAGAAAATAAAGATTCTGAACCAAATACAATGTAAAGTATAGGACAGTGATCTTCAACCTGCGGACCTCCAGATTTTGCAAAACTACAACTCCCAGCATGCCCGGACAGCCGTTGGCTGTCCGGGCATGCTGGGAGCTGTAGTTTTGCAACATCTGGAGGTCCGCAAGTTGGAGACCACTGGCTAATACTTGTCAATGATAGCGCTTCAGAGGCATGTGTATAGAAGCGAAGTGGGGAGCAGACATATAGCGTTATCTGGTCCCCACTTCGCTACAATACACAATCCTCAGCCATCACCGGAGCTGCCCCATCGCTTCCCCCATCCCCGGTGTTATAATTACCTGATGCCGGGGTCCGGGGTCTAAGGTCCGCGATGCTTCTGGCTTCGGCGCTCTTGCTGTGCGCTGTCACTGTGCGCACTGATGGTGATGTCAAAAAAACTTTTGATATATTATAGATTAATGTATGCAGAATAACTTTCCAATTGCATGTTATTAAAAAATATGCTTCTTTCTATTTCATTTTCCACTTTGAAAAAAAATGACCACTAGGGGTCTCCCTACCAGTCCTGGCCGCAAGCCCTTTTTATAGATTTCAGACTCATGCTGGAGTCCTAAGTCTCAGACTGCAGCCGGGACACAGACAAGCTCAGCTGGCAGCTCTGAATCTTCTCCTCTCTGTTTACAACTGCATGTGCAGAGAGAAGAAAGATCGGAGCTCAGATCGTAAAATGAATGAGGGCATGCTGTAAGGCAGGGTCAGGAGTATGCCCTGCTGTGCTATGAGAACAGTGCTGGCTCCTGACTGTCTGATTGACAGGCAGGGAGCAGTGCTGAGCTTGTCTGCGTCCAAGCTGCAGTCTGAGATTTAGGACTCTAGCATGAGTCTGAAATCTATAAAAAAAAGCTTGCGGCCAGGACTGGAAGGGAGACCTCTAGTGGTCATTTTTTCAAAGTAACAAATTTAATAGAAAGAAGCATATTTTTTTAATAACATGCAATTGAAAAGTTATTCTGCATACATTAATCCATAATATATCAAAAGTTTTTTTGTTGAAAGGTACCCTTTAAAGGGGTACTCCGCTGCTCAGCGTTTGAAACAAACTGTCCCGAATGCTGGAGCCGATACTAGGTGCTCAGGACGTCATAGCCCCAACCCCTCATGATGTCACGCCCCGCCCCCTCAATGCAAGTCTATGGGAGGGGGCGTGACGGTCATCACGCCCCTCCCATAGACTTGCATTGAGGGGGCGGGACATGACAGCATGAGGGGGTGGGGCTATGGCGTCACCAGCTCCCGGCACCGGCTCCAGCATTCGGGACAGTTTGTTCCAAACGCAGAGCAGAGGAGTACCCCTTTAACTGACTTTCCAGCGAGGGTCTGACGTCATCCGCTGTCTTCTCAAGCAGGTATGTGCAGTGGCTTCTGCGCCTGCGAGACAGCCAGGGAGGCAGGGCTAAAGTCCTGCAGGAACTCATGGGAACTGAGTTCCTGCACTTTTTTCTCAGCAGGAACACCATTCCTATTAGCAGGAGTCCTGCAGAACCAGCCCTTGAGGGGAAATCTTGGATGAGTTCCCATAAATTTTTTTCCAGGACTTGACCCCTGCAGGGAGGTATCTGAGGCAATGGATGATGTTGAGCCTTGTTCGGTCTGTCACATATTCCTCTATAGTACTTTCCTTAGATACCCCCGGAGTGCTTGTTACACATGCCTTGTACCAGCTTTGAATACCTCTAGATTGCCAGTCATTATGCCTCTATGATACCAGCATTTGATACCCCCGGAGTGTCTTTCATTGATATCTCCATAATAACAGCCTTAGATACCTTCCTAGTGCCAGTCACATAAGTCTCCATAGTACCAGCCATAGCTAACCCCCACAGTGCCTGTCACCTATGCCTTAATGGTGCCAACTTTAGATAACCCCAGATTGCCCATCAAATATGCCTCCATAGTACCAGCCTTTGATGCCACCATTGTACCAGCTTTGAGTGCCAGTCATTGTGCTCCATGTTATACCCCACTGTGTCTTTTATCTATCTTCTTATGGTACCATCCTCAGATACCTTCTTAGTGACTGTAACCTAAGTCTCCAGGGTACCAGCCAAAGCTAACCCCCAGAATGTATGCCACCTATACCTTCATGGTACCAGCCTTGGATACCCTCAGAGTGCCTGTCGCCTATACCTTCATGGTACCAGCCTTGGATACCCTCAGAGTGCCTGTCACCTATACCTTCATGGTACCAGCCTTGGATACCTTCAGAGTGCCCGTCACCTATACCTTCATGGTACCAGCCTTGGATACCCTCAGAGTGCCTGTTGCCTATACCTTCATATTACCAGCCTTGGATACCCTCAGAGTGCCTGTCACCTATACCTTCACGGTGCCAGCCTTAGATACCCTCAGAGTGCCTGTCACCTATACCTTCATGGTACCAGCCTTGGATACCCTCAGAGTTCCTGTCACCTATACCTTCATGGTACCAGCCTTGTATACCCTCAGAGTGCCTGTCACCTATGCCTTCATGGTACCAGCCTTGGATACCTTCAGAGTGCCCGTCACCTATACCTTCATGGTACCAGCCTTGGATACCCTCAGAGTGCCTGTCACCTATGCCTTCATGGTACCAGCCTTGGATACCCTCAGAGTGCCTGTCACCTATGGCTTCATGGTACCAGCCTTGGATACCCTCAGAGTGCCTGTCACCTGTACCTTCCTGGTACCAGCCTTGGATACCCTCAGAGTGCCTGTCACCTATACCTTCACAGTACCAGCTTGGATACCCTCAGAGTGCCTGTCACCTATACCTTCATGGTACCAGCCTTGGATACCCTCAGAGTGCCTGTCACCTATACCTTCATGGTACCAGCCTTGGATACCCTCAGAGTGCCTGTCACCTATACCTTCACGGTGCCAGCCTTAGATACCCTCAGAGTGCCTGTCACCTATACCTTCATGGTACCAGCCTTGGATACCCTCAGAGTGCCTTTCACCTATACCTTCATGGTACCAACCTTGGATACCCTCAGAGTGCCTGTCACCTATACCTTCATGGTACCAGCCTTGGATACCCTCAGAGTGCCTGTCACCTATACCTTCATGGTACCAGCCTTGAATACCCTCAGAGTGCCTGTTGCCTATACCTTCATGGTACCAGCCTTGGATACCCTCAGAGTGCCTGTCACCTATGCCTTCACGGTATCAGCCTTGGATACCCTCAGAGTGCCTGTTGCCTATACCTTCATGGTACCAGCCTTGGATACCCTCAGAGTGCCCGTCACCTATACCTTCATGGTACCAGCCTTGGATACCCTCAGAGTTCCTGTCACCTATACCTTCACAGTGCCAGCCTTAGATACCCTCAGAGTGCCTGTCACCTATACCTTCATGGTACCAGCCTTGGATACCCTCAGAGTGCCTGTCACCTATACCTTCATGGTACCAGCCTTGGATACCCTCAGAGTGCCTGTCACCTATGCCTTCATGGTACCAGCCTTGGATACCCTCAGAGTGCCTGTCGCCTATACCTTCATGGTACCAGCCTTGGATACCCTCAGAGTGCCCGTCACCTATGCCTTCATGGTACCAGCCTTGGATACCCTCAGAGTGCCTGTCACCTATACCTTCATGGTACCAGCCTTGGATACCCTCAGAGTGCCTGTCACCTATACCTTCATGGTACCAGCCTTGGATACCCTCAGAGTGCCTGTTGCCTATACCTTCATGGTATCAGCCTTGGATACCCTCAGAGTGCCTGTCGCCTATACCTTCATGGTACCAGCCTTGGATACCCTCAGAGTGCCTGCCACCTATACCTTCATGGTATCAGCCTTGGATACCCTCAGAGTTCCTGTCACCTATACCTTCATGGTACCAGCCTTGGATACCCTCAGAGTGCCTGTCACCTATGCCTTCATGGTACCAGCCTTGGATACCCTCAGAGTGCCTGTTGCCTATACCTTCATGGTACCAGCCTTGGATACCCTCAGAGTGCCTGTCACCTATGCCTTCATGGTACCAGCCTTGGATACCCTCAGAGTGCCTGTTGCCTATACCTTCATGGTACCAGCCTTGGATACCCTCAGAGTGCCCGTCACCTATACCTTCATGGTACCAGCCTTGGATACCCTCAGAGTTCCTGTCACCTATACCTTCACAGTGCCAGCCTTAGATACCCTCAGAGTGCCTGTCACCTATACCTTCATGGTACCAGCCTTGGATACCCTCAGAGTGCCTGTCACCTATACCTTCATGGTACCAGCCTTGGATACCCTCAGAGTGCCTGTCACCTATGCCTTCATGGTACCAGCCTTGGATACCCTCAGAGTGCCTGTCACCTATGCCTTCATGGTATCAGCCTTGCATACCCTGAGAGTGCCTGTCACCGTATAGGTATAGGTATAGGTATACTTCATGGTACCAGCCTTGGATACCCTCAGAGTGCCCGTCACCTATACCTTCATGGTACCATCCTTGGATACCCTCAGAGTGCCCGTCACCTATACCTTCATGGTACCAGCCTTGGATACCCTCAGAGTGCCTGTCACCTATACCTTGACACTGACAGTTTCAGTTGCCCCTCTGTTTGGTGGGCACAGTTGTCCCCCTAAAACTCAGCCTGTGCCTACCTCCTCTGTTGCTTCTTCACTACATTTGAGGGGCATCATGCATGATACCAATGTGTGACGTGGCCCCATTTGCTCCATTAATATGGCAATGTAAGATCAGCCAAGTTATGCGGCAGAACAGTGGCTGTCACTTCATGGCTGGATAAGTGGTCAGAGGAACATAAGTGTCATGAAGCTTGCAGCAGGAAATTGTGTTTTGTGTGGACAGAGGGGAGAGAACATCAGATCTGTGGTTTCTTTTTCAGTCACATTACTCTTATTCTACAGTTCTCAGTTCCGCATTAATCATGAGATGCTGCATTATATAATTTTATTTTTTAATGTTTTGGTGAAGGCCTCTGTAATCGTTTGTGCAATGGAACATTGTCACTGTACAACAAAATGCTGTGTCTCTTGGAGCTATATACTGTACATTCAGAGACAAACTGCGGCAAGCAAATTGATAAAATTCCGTCTTGCTGTAGTCGCCACCTGCAAGGTTTAGGAGTTCGATATATACACTGCTTTATTATTGAGATCAATGGGAATTGTGTGAATCTGCCTTCAGAATGCTCCACCTAATGGTGGTTTCAGGTGACAAGAATTGTACCACTTAACGGAGTTTTCCGGCGAAAGAAACAACCTGTAATTGGTGTCAAAAAGTAGAATAAAGCCACTTACTTGTTACAAGGTATATTAGCTATAGTGCAGAGATCTTCCATATCAGCTGTCTCTCTGAATGCACAGAGCTCCTGTCCCTCCTTCCCCTCCACACCTGTCAGCAAGGGATGAGACCAGTAAAGTGACGGTGAGGCAGCTGGTATTAATGCTTATTAGATTTTTCATTAGATAAGGCAGCAGTATTTTCCATCAGAACGGGCTCCCTGCTGACTTATCTGATAAGCCAGAAATCCAATGATTTATGATGAGAAATACCATCTCCCCCATTCACATCGCTGGTCTCGTCCTGTGCTGACAAGAGAAGAAGGACTGAGCAGACTGCTTTCAGAGCCTGTGAGGTGTCATCACAGCTTACAAGGGAAAAAGCCCAGCTGCTATGGAGGATTTTGCCATTATGGCTAATAACATAATAATAGTAAATTGCTTTAGTATACTTTTTGTCACCATACACAGGTTTTTTTTTTTTAACTCTTTGCAGAAGGTTTTGAGCTCTGTATCAGAAAATACATGGAATAATAATCAGTGCAAATTTCCTGCAGTGTGTGAACCCAGTAATGTATTAAAGTTATACAATCTTATCCTTTTATTTTCTAGTCCCATTTGGTAATATTATTTAACACTTGTGTGCAGATTGAAGGAAGTAAAGCACCGCTGCGTGGTTCTGAGTGGTTGGAATAGATGACCTGGCGTTTTCTCTTCTTCCTGTGCAGTCATTGTCAGATGGTATCATACAAACCACAGTCCATACTAGGCTGAAAAGATAAAACATAAAAAAAAAGTAATTAAAGAGACAGGATTTTATCTGTAGTGTAATACAGTCTATTGCTCCCTTATCAGGCACTTGAGGGTGAGGGTGAGCTGACTGTAGTGTTCTTCTAAAAGATAAGTAAGAGGGAGTCCAGAAAAAGCCCAGCCCCCATCATCACAACTTAACGTCCCATATGTCTAGTTATCAGAACCCCCAGATTCCCTAATCTCCATATTACATATAAAGATCTATGTTCAGGGAGTTTATCATTTGCACCTTTTGATCATTTTTTAATTTTTTTTTTTTTACTTATCTACTTAGCTGCTACTGTTAAAGCTGATGATTCTGTACAGAAAAAAACTGTCTTATTGGTAATATTGGTCTCAGTATACAGGATTTGGTCAGTAACAGTATAATAGTAATACGTACGGGCATAATATTCCTCCTTGTATAATGGTATCATTGGTAAAATTGGTCTTAGTATACAGGATTTGGTCAGTAACAGTATAATAGTAATAGGTACGGGCATAAAATAGTAACCGTATGATGGTAATATATAGGTAATATATAGGGTGATAATATTCCTTCTTGTATACTGTTATTGGTAATTTGCCATGGGGCCTACAGGACTGCTCTGCCCCTGCTTGAAATCGGTGCAACTGCGACATTGCGACCATTTCTTAGACGATCTGATCACCATGTAAAGTTAGCAGAAAATTAAGCGGGGCCTTGTATTCGAGGTTTGCCTAAGTCCTCACAAAGTCTAGAGTCATCTCTGTGTATAGTATGATTATATATTTAATATATATATATATATATATATATATATATATATATATATGTATATATATAATTACACCTATGTTTTCAGTGTGCTATATATTTCCATTTTTAGTGGTGGGGGTGAAAAGCCTATCTATATATGCTAGGAGGACAATAGTATACAGAAAATATATAATAATAATACATTAGTATACAGGAAATACATAATAATAATAATACATTAGTATACAGGAAATACATAATAATAATAATACATTAGTATACAGGAAATACATAATAATAATACATTAGTATACAGGAAAGACATAATAATAATAATACATTAGTATACAGGAAATACATAATAATAATAATAATAATAATACATTAGTATACAGGAAATACATAATAATAATAATACATTAGTATACAGGAAATACATAATAATAATACATTAGTATACAGGAAAGACATAATAATAATAATACATTAGTATACAGGAAATACATAATAATAATAATAATAATAATACATTAGTATACAGGAAATACATAATAATAATAATACATTAGTATACAGGAAATACATAATAATAATAATAATACATTAGTATACAGGAAATACATAATAATAATAATACATTAGTATACAGGAAATACATAATAATAATAATACATTAGTATACAGGAAATACATAATAATAATAATAATACATTAGTATACAGGAAATACATAATAATAATAATAATAATACATTAGTATACAGGAAAGACATAATAATAATAATAATACATTAGTATACAGGAAATACATAATAATAATAATACATTAGTATACAGGAAATACATAATAATAATAATAATACATTAGTATACAGGAAATACATAATAATAATAATAATAATACATTAGTATACAGGAAATACATAATAATAATAATAATAATAATAATAATACATTAGTATACAGGAAATACATAATAATAATAATAATAATAATAATAATAATACATTAGTATACAGGAAATACATAATAATAATAATCATCATATAATACTTTAGAATACAGGAAATACAGTATATTAGTATTGTAGTGTTCTGTGCAAAAAAAGCAAAGCAAAACATAGAAACAAAAACACCAAATTCCAACATAATATTTTGGGGTTGGGGCAACAAAAGGGAATTTTTCACTGGGCACTATGAAGCCTAAGGCCAGCCCTGACTTTAGGAGAACAGTATTTACCAATTAAATATGTGGCACAGTATATACCATTGATAAGGGTGCACAGTATATACCATTGATAAGGGTGCACAGTATATACCATTGATAAGGGTGCACAGTATATACCATTGATAAAGGTGCACAGTATATATAGCACTGATCTCAGGAGGCACAGTGTATAGTTTTAATTGAGGAGTACAGTACATAGTATTAATTGGGGTGCACAGTATATCTTTCTGATCTCAGGGGGACAGTATATAATATTTTTTGGTGTACACAGTATGTAGCACTGATCTCAGGGGGCAAAGTATATAGTTTTTTTTATTGGGGTGCACAGTATATCCTACTGATTTAATGGGGCACAGTATATGGTATTTATTGGGGTGCACAGTATATCCTACTGATTTAATGGGGCACAGTATATGGTATTTATTGGGGTACACAGTATTATTATACTGATCTCAGGGGGCACAGTATATGGTATTTATTGGGGTACACAGTATTATTGTACTGTTCTTGGGGGGCACAGTATATAGTTCTGATCTCAGGGGGCACAGTATATGGTATTTATTGGGGTGCACAGTATTATTATACTGATCTCAGGGGGCACAGTATATGGTATTTATTGGGGTACACAGTATTATTGTACTGTTCTTGGGGGGCACATTATATAGTTCTGATCTCAGGGGGCACAGCATATGGTATTTATTGGGGTACACAGTATTATTATACTGATCTCAGGGGGCACAGTATATGGTATTTATTGGGGTACACAGTATTATTGTACTGATCTCGGGGGGGGGGGGGCACAGTATATAGTTCTGATCTCAGGGGGCACAGTATATGGTATTTATTGGGGTACACAGTATTATTATACTGATCTCAGGGGGCACAGTATATGGTATTTATTGGGGTGCACAGTATTATTATACTGATCTCAGGGGGCACAGTATATGGTATTTATTGGGGTACACAGTATTATTATACTGATCTCAGGGGGCACAGTATATGGTATTTATTGGGGTGCACAGTATTATTATACTGATCTCAGGGGGCACAGTATATGGTATTTATTGGGGTACACAGTATTATTATACTGATCTCAGGGGGCACAGTATATGGTATTTATTGGGGTGCACAGTATTATTATACTGATCTCAGGGGGCACAGTATATGGTATTTATTGGGGTACACAGTATTATTATACTGATCTCAGGGGGCACAGTATATGGTATTTATTGGGGAACACAGTATTATTGTACTGATCTCAGGCGGCACAGTATATAGTTCTGATCTCAGGGGGCACAGTATATGGTATTTATTGGGGTACACAGTATTATTGTACTAATCTGGGGGGGCACTGTATATAGTTCTGATCTCAGGGGGCACAGTAAATTGTTCTGATTTCAGGGGGTTCAGTACAAAGTATTTATTGGGGTACACAGTATTTAGTACTTATCTCAGGGGGCACAGTATATACAGTAGTATTTATTGGGGTATGCAGTATATAGTACTAATCTGAGTATAGCATTATATAGCAGTATATAGCATTGATAAGGGTGCACAGTATATAGCACTGATCTCAGGGGGCACAGTGTATAGTTTTCATTGAGGAGCACAGTACATAGTATTAATTGGGGTGCACAGTATATCTTACTGAACTCTGGGGGACAGTATATAGTATTAATTGGGGTGCACAGTATATCTTACTGATCTCTGGGGGACAGTATATAGTATTTATTGGGGTGCACAGTATATCGTTCTGATTTCAGGGGGCTCAGTACAAAGTATTTATTGGTGTACGCAGTATATAGTACTAATCTGAGGGGGCACAGTATATAGTATTAGGGTTTCTGCCGGCGCTAGAGACCCCACATGATTGTGCCGAAGGCTATTCATTACCCGCGGAGTCCGTAGAAAGAATGAACGCATTCATTCTTTCTGCAAACATGGAAAACGGAATTCCTTTGCTGGAAAACATCTGGCATGGAAATTCCGACGTGTGAACATGGCCTAAAGTTCGTTTCAAGATGCTGTGTGCATCTCTGCTTACAATTTCTACATTTACTTGGCCCAATGAGAGTTAGTTCAACCTTGCTGTTCAGGAGCGGGGATTCCTGTCATTTGATAGTAGTCCCTGCTTCTCTACAGGTATAAATCAGTGGTTAAATCTGAATTTAATGCTTTATTTAAGCGATTTCTCTCGAATTTGGCATCTCAGTCTGGGTCAGCATCACATCTTGCCTGCGCCCTAGTCTCGCACAGCGTTTCCTCCTGGGACCTCATAAGGAGAAGTATATAAAGAACATTTACAGATTCAGTCATTGAAAATGTTACATTCATCCGTTTACTGGACAAGAGTCCAAGAAGAAATTATAGTAGTTTAAAGTTTTTGCCCCCCCCTTCTAGATGTCTTCTTAGATATGGATATACGGAGTATGTAAATGATAA
Organism: Hyla sarda; assembly: GCF_029499605.1. Classification (NCBI taxonomy): domain Eukaryota; kingdom Metazoa; phylum Chordata; class Amphibia; order Anura; family Hylidae; genus Hyla; species Hyla sarda. The sequence goes on from NC_079191.1 coordinate 20,662,738, forward strand.
TGTTATATCATGTGACATATATAATGTGACGACTCAGGTTGTTGATCTGTATAGGAATTTATTGCTTATACACTAACTATAGGGCAATGGTCTTAAAACTGTGAGACATCCAGCAGTTGCAAAACTACAACTCCCAGTATGCCCGGACAGCCCCTGGCTGTCCGGGCATGCTGGGAGTCGTAGTTTTGCAACAGCTGGAGGGCTGGAGGCTTGAGACCACTGCTATGGTTGTTCAGAAGTGGCAGTCATATTGCAACCTATAGGGGTCTCAAAGGTCCCTACACCAGCTGTTACACTGAACTTAGTCGGGCAGCTGAAGAGTAATATAGTTTGCTGGACAGTTAAATGTGTTTTTCATTTGCTGAAGAACTAAGTAACTGAATTTTTTGGCATGCAGATGATTACAATTGCATTCACAAACATATAGCAAAAAGCAGAATCTAGTCACAAGCAAGACTCCTAGCCAATAGCTGCATGAGTTATCTCATCTATCCCCTTCTCTAGCCTGGGAAGGGAGGTTTTCTTTCCCTTTTTTTTCAGTCTGAGTCTAGCCCTGGCCTTGCTCAGGAGAACACTTCCTCCCTTCATCTTCATCATACTACATATTTCTGAGGAAACTTGGAGCCTAGGTATAGCTAAAGTAAGGCATACCTACTACAAATAAGCCATGCTGTCCCTAGTCCTGCTTACTAGGACAAGTGAATGAAATTGGCCAATGTATGGATGCATACTGTAGGGCACTTGTATTTATTTAGGCACTATATGAGTGGGCCCCAACAGAAGCAACTGAACAGGACATCATCCAACAAAAAATGTTGGCCCAGTACATTGTGATCAAGGAGCTTCTTCCTACATCTCTGGCTGCATTAGATTAGGTTGGTTGCAGTAACTGTAAGACTTTCAGCAGAGGGTTACAATGGCATTCTTAAAAGTATATTCTATACAGCAAAAAGCAGAATCTAGCCACAAGCAAGACTCCTAGCCAGTTGGCATAGGAGCTATCCCAACTCTTCTCCTCCCTAGCCTGGGAATAGAGGTGGTTTTCTTTCTCTTTTGTCAGTCTAGCCTTGACCTCACTCAGTAAATCACGTCAGCTTGTCTGCTTCATCACACTACATATTACTGAAGAGATTTGGAGCCTAGGTATAGCTAAAGTAAGGCATACCTCCTAGAAATACACAACACTTCCACTAGTCCTGTTTTCTTAAACAAGTGAATGAAAGCATTATTTCACCAATGTATACAATCATACTGTAGGGCGCTTGTGCGTTACTGTTATTTGTGTAACATATGAGTGGGAACCAACAGAGGCAACTGAAAAGGACATCCTCCAGCAAAAAGGTTGGCCCAGCACAATGAGGCCAAGGAAATTCATCCTAAGTCTCTGATTGAATTAGATTAGGTAAGTTTCAGTTACTTTAAGTTTTTCAGCAGGTAGAGGGTTACAATTGCTTTTGCGAAGGTATATTCTATACAGCAAAGAGCAGAATCTAGGCACAAGCAAGACTCCTAGCCAGTTGTTGCAGGAGTTTTTCCAACTCTACCCTTCCCTAGCCTGAGAATGGAGGTGGCTTTCTTACTCTTCTTTCAGTCTAGCCCTGGTGTCGCTCAGGAGAGCATGTTTGCTCCTCTGCGTCATCACGCTACATATTCCTGAGGTTGGTTGCAGAATTTCACACGACTTTTCAATGTAGAAGGTCCTGACCGGATTAATGTCAGTGAGCACAGTTATTCCCATCCATACACTGTACATGTTCTGCTGTAGTCTTCGTGTATTCTCGGAGCAGCAATAGCTCTATGGTGACGTCCGCCGTTACGTCTTACAGTGTGTTATAAGTTATAGACTCAGACGCTTATCTCCCTGACGTCCCATTGATGTTACTGGGTTCATGTTCTTGTAGTTATTTAACCCCTTATTCATGTTATTGTATTTATTTAACCCCTTCCAGTCAGTTTTAGCCAAATCCTATTTACACGAGAGAGAACTGAAAGAAAACGATTCCCCTTTTGGTATTACTACTTGCGGCATTCAGAATTCGAACATAAAGGCAAATAGATGCATCTGGGATAGTTATGCTATAGGAAAGGCGTCTGCTGTGGACGTCAGTGTTACGGAGGCACAGCAGCTGTTACAGAGGCACCGTGGCTGTTTCTGTTAGGAGGTACTGTGAAAGTCACTGTTAGGCTATGTTCACACGGTAGAATGTCTGGCCGGAAATTTTACTGGTGGACATTTTGCAGACAGGATGTGCTGACACTAGGACCACTCGGAAATGTGACGTCTCCATAGACGGCAATACATTTCTGAGCGCATTCCACAGAAAGAATTGATATCTCAACTCTCATCGGAGGCCGAAATCAGAATTTCTGTGGCAGATGTTCACAATGAAATAGAATGCAATTGCCGCAACAGAATTTTTAAGCTAAACATTTACGCCAAATTCCGCTTGGAAATTCCACTGTGTGTGAACAAGGCCGTATGTTGACATTGTGGTTGCTGCTCTTTTTTGGGGCTCTGTTGCTGTCACTAATATAAGTGCATTGGGCGCTTACTATTATATGGGTGCTGCCATTATTATAGTCAGGGGTGTAACTATAGGGGTTGCACCTGAGCCCAGGATCCTGCCAGGGACCCATTAGGTTTCTCTTTCCTACCTAAGGAGAACAGTACTATGAGACTAGAATTCCACTAAGGCCAAAATGGTCGGTGTCCTTAAGGGGTTAAGTAATAATTATTGTATTAAGTATCATTGTAAAAGGTGGGAGGGGGCAGGCATGGGTTAATGGGTCCTGGAGGTTTACAGCATCCCTATTTATAGTGTTTGCTGGGTTATGCTGCCACCAAGTGTCCGATCTTAGAATAGCGGGCAATGTGGCTCTGCTCCAGAAGTAAAAGAACTTGCTCTCTGGTGCCACCTATTGGAGGTAACTTATTGTTAATCAGCGCTCAACCCCTAAGGCAGTGTTTCCCAATCAGGGTGCCTCCAGCTGTTGCAAAACTACAACTCCCAGCATGCTGGGAGTTGTAGTTTTGCAACAGCTGGAGGCACCCTGGTTAGGAAACACTGCCCTAAGGCTATGTTCACACAATGTGAAACTGTCATATTTTTTTTTTAGGGCTACAAATGACCAAAAATACATGTTGTGTGAACATGGATTTAAAGAGGTTATCCAGAAGTAGGAAAAACATACCTGATTTCTTCGAAAAACAGCGCCACACCTGTCCTCAGGTTGTGTGTTGTATTCCAATGCTACTTTCATTTGAGTGGAGTGAAGCTGCAATACCATGCACTAACTGAACACATGAGTGGCGCTGTTTCTGGAAGAAAGCAGCTCTGTTTTTTTTCTTCTTCTAATCTTGGATAACTCCATTAAGGTGGCTTGGATAAATTTTGCCTGACGTATAATACTTTTGCCGAAAATCGTTCATTTCTGTCAACTTTGATTTAAGGTGTAGGGGCTCCTTTAAAGGGGTACTCCATTGGAAAACATATATATTTTTTTAAAATCAATTAGTGCCAGAAAGTTATACAGATTTGTAAATTGCTTCTATATAAAAAAAATCTTAATCCTTCCAGTACTTATCAGCTGAGGAAGTTGTGTAGTTCTTTTCTGTCTGTCCACAGTGCTCTCTGCTGACACCTCTGTCTGTCTCAGGAACTGTCCAGAGCAGGAGCAAATCCCCATAGCAAACCTCTTCTGCTCTGGACAGTTCCGAACACGGACAAAGGTGTCAGCAGAGAGCACTGTGGTCAGACTGGAAATAACTACACAACTTCCTCTGGAGCATACAGCAGCTGATAAATACTGGAAGGATTAAGATTTTTGAATAGAAGTAATGTACAAATTTGTTTAACTTTCTGGCACCAGTTGATAAAAAAAAAATATATATATAATGTTTTCCACTGGAGTACCTCTTTAAAAAAGTACCTTTCTTCAGATTTTTTTTGATATGTTAGAGCTGATTGTATATAGAACAACTTTGTAATTGGATTTAATTGTGTATTTTCATTTTGAAAATGTGGCCACTAGGGGTCTCCCTAGGAGTCCCTGGCTGCAAGCTTTTTTATTGATTTTGGACTCACGCCGGCCTGGCAGTGAGTGCGAAATTGCGGCGCTGGCTGACCACTGTGCTCACACGCATTCCCCACAGGGCTCTGTACACTGAGGACGAGCAGGGCTCTGTACACTGAGGACGAGCAGGGCTCTGTACACTGAGGACGAGCAGGGCTCTGTACACTGAGGACGAGCAGGGCTCTGTACACTGAGGACGAGCAGGGCTCTGTACACTGAGGACGAGCGGGGCTCTGTACGCTGAGGACGAGCGGGGCTCTGTACGCTGAGGACAAGCAGGGCTCTGTGCGCTGAGGACAAGCAGGGCTCTGTGCACTGAGGACAAGCAGGGCTCTGTGCACTGAGGACAAGCAGGGCTCTGTGCACTGAGGACAAGCAGGGCTCTGTGCACTGAGGACAAGCAGGGCTCTGTGCACTGAGGACAAGCAGGGCTCTGTGCAGTGAAGACAAGCAGGGCTCTGTGCAGTGAAGACAAGCAGTGCTCTGTGCAGTGAGGACAAGCAAGGCTCTGTGCAGTGAGGACAAGCAAGGCTCTGTGCAGTGAGGACGAGCAGGGCTCTGTGCACTGAGGACGAGCAGGGCTCTGTACACTGAGGACAAGCAGGGCTCTGTACACTGAGGACGAGCAGGGCTCTGTACACTGAGGACGAGCAGGTCTCTGTACACTGAGGACAAGCAGGGCTCTGTGCACTGAGGACAAGCAGGGCTCTGTGCACTGAGGACAACCAGGGCTCTGTACACTGAGGAAGAGCAGGTCTCTGTACACTGAGGACATGCAGGGCTCTGTACACTGAGGACATGCAGGGCTCTGTACACTGAGGACAAGCAGGGCTCTGTGCACTGAGGACAAGCAGGGCTCTGTGCACTGAGGACAAGCAGGGCTCTGTGCACTGAGGACAATCAGGGCTCTGTGCACTGAGGACAAGCAGGGCTCTGTGCACTGAGGACAAGCAGGGCTCTGTGCACTGAGGACAAGCAGGGCTCTGTGCACTGAGGACAAGCAGGGCTCTGTGCAGTGAAGACAAGCAGGGCTCTGTGCAGTGAAGACAAGCAGGGCTCTGTGCAGTGAAGACAAGCAGGGCTCTGTGCAGTGAGGACAAGCAAGGCTCTGTGCAGTGAGGACGAGCAAGGCTCTGTGCAGTGAGGACGAGCAGGGCTCTGTGCACTGAGGACGAGCAGGGCTCTGTACACTGAGGACAAGCAGGGCTCTGTACACTGAGGACGAGCAGGGCTCTGTACACTGAGGAAGAGCAGGTCTCTGTACACTGAGGACAAGCAGGGCTCTGTGCACTGAGGACAAGCAGGGCTCTGTGCACTGAGGACAAGCAGGGCTCTGTGCACTGAGGACAAGCAGGGCTCTGTGCACTGAGGACAAGCAGGGCTCTGTACACTGAGGAAGAGCAGGTCTCTGTACACTGAGGACAAGCAGGGCTCTGTACACTGAGGACATGCAGGGCTCTGTACACTGAGGACAAGCAGGGCTCTGTGCACTGAGGACAAGCAGGGCTCTGTGCACTGAGGACAAGCAGGGCTCTGTGCACTGAGATCAAGCAGGGCTCTGTGCACTGAGGACAAGCAGGGCTCTGTGCACTGAGGACAAGCAGGGCTCTGTGCACTGAGGACAAGCAGGGCTCTGTGCACTGAGGACAAGCAGGGCTCTGTGCACTGAGGACAAGCAGGGCTCTGTGCACTGAGGACAAGCAGGGCTCTGTGCAGTGAAGACAAGCAGGGCTCTGTGCAGTGAAGACAAGCAGGGCTCTGTGCAGTGAAGACAAGCAGGGCTCTGTGCAGTGAGGACAAGCAAGGCTCTGTGCAGTGAGGACGAGCAAGGCTCTGTGCAGTGAGGACGAGCAGGGCTCTGTGCTTTGAGGACGAGCAGGGCTCTGTACACTGAGGACAAGCAGGGCTCTGTACACTGAGGACGAGCAGGGCTCTGTACACTGAGGACGAGCAGGGCTCTGTACACTGAGGAAGAGCAGGGCTCTGTGCACTGAGGACGAGCAGGGCTCTGTGCACTGAGGACAAGCAGGGCTCTGTGCACTGAGGACAAGCAGGGCTCTGTGCACTGAGGACAAGCAGGGCTCTGTGCACTGAGGACAAGCAGGGCTCTGTGCACTGAGGACAAGCAGGGCTCTGTGCACTGAGGACAAGCAGGGCTCTGTACACTGAGGAAGAGCAGGTCTCTGTGCACTGAGGACAAGCAGGGCTCTGTGCACTGAGGACAAGCAGGGCTCTGTGCACTGAGGACAAGCAGGGCTCTGTGCACTGAGATCAAGCAGGGCTCTGTGCACTGAGGACAAGCAGGGCTCTGTGCACTGAGGACAAGCAGGGCTCTGTGCACTGAGGACAAGCAGGGCTCTGTGCACTGAGATCAAGCAGGGCTCTGTGCACTGAGGACAAGCAGGGCTCTGTGCACTGAGGACAAGCAGGGCTCTGTGCACTGAGGACAAGCAGGGCTCTGTACACTGAGGACAAGCAGGGCTCTGTACACTGAGGACAAGCAGGGCTCTGTACACTGAGGACAAGCAGGGCTCTGTACACTGAGGACAGTGAAGCCTTGAAACATGTGCATGTTTGTGTGTTCACAGGATTGGTCAGGGTGCGGTAGCCCTTCTGGGTGTCCCTTTTGCCGGTCTAGGGGAGTTGTGTGTGGCCATCAGGTTCCTCACCTACCTGCAAAAAAAACCCTGGGTACTCCTGCATGTACAGGGTAGGGACCGTGTAACGGCTCTGCGGGCAGATACCCTGGTTAACGCTTAGGTTGATGCCGGGAGCATTTGTGTTCCCCTAGCAGCTTCAGTGAGAAGGGACATTGAACCTGGAACCTCGCCGGTGCCATTTGGCCTGGAAGGGAAGGGTTTGGTTTGTTGGGGGGGCCTCTCCGCGGAGCTGCCAGGATTCTTTTACGTTCGCTTTAGACGCCGGAATCAACTTTGGGAGTGGAGGGAGGGGGATTTTTTTTTATTTTTTATTATGTTGTATGTATTATGCAACTGTTTGTCAGAAAAGTGGAAAAATAAAGAATTAAAAAAGATTAAATAAAAAAAAAAAACGAAAAACTAAAGATGGGCTTGTGGGAGTCGGAGTGGGGATTTTTTTATTTTTTATTATGTTGTATGTATTATGTAATTGTTTGTCAGAAAAGTGGAAAATAAAATTTAAATAAATAAATACATTTTGTAAATAAAAATAACTAAATATAGTTCAATAATATTGGAAAAATGAAAAGGTGAAAAAAATAAAAATAATAAAATATTAAATATTAAAATTTTTTAACTTTTTTTTACGCCATTCCAAAGGTAGCGTCAACTTTCCGCCAGACATTGTCACGTAAAGCTTTGAAAGATGTCACGTCATCTAGACCAAATAATACGATGCGCCCACTTTTTGTATACTGTTGTGCGAGCTTCTGTGCTTCCTGCTTTGCGGCCACAATTTTGAGCGCCAAACTCTATAAAGCACCACGTAAAAGGGGAGATTTATCAGAACCTGTGCAGAGGAAAAGCTGACCGGTTGCCCATGGCAACCAATCAGATCACTGCTTTCATTTTTAAACAGGCCCTCTGAAAAGTGAAAGCAGCGATCTGATTGGTTGCTATGGGCAACAGGGCAGCTTTTCCTTTGCACAGGTTCTGATAAATCTCCACACATCACTGTTTCCCAACCGGGGTGTCGGCTACTGTTGCAAAACTACAACTCCCAACATGCCCGGACAGCCGAAGGCTGTCCGGGCATGTTGGGAGTTGTAGTTTTGCAATAGCTGGAGGCGCCCTGGTTGGGAAACAGTGGCCTGAACTCATGTCATAGTGGACATTAATCTACTCCAATAACACCATGTGACCCCCCCCCCCCCATCTTCTGACAGCGTCTTCTCAGAGATAGTGGGATGGTGCCGCCTTGTTTTGCCGGTCCTCCATGTCCTCCGGCCTTGTCCTCTTTTCCGCCATGGAGACACCAGCCCGCCCCACCACGTCTGGTCAGAGACTCTCTGTCTGTGGTCTCAGAGGGTTCTCCTCCGGACCGGTCCCACTGTCCTACTGCTCCCTCAGAGGGACAAGAAAACAGGAAAGTGATAAGAAGCCGAGATGACCCATGAGGAAGTGCGGCTGGAAGTCCTGGATTGTAAGGACCAGATAGGAGAGTGTGAGGGGCCGGCCACCGTGTCTTCTGAGGAAACAAGTCAGGGAAGGAAGTGAGAGTGAGAAGAGTCATTTCATGAGTGAGCGTCCCTGTCCATCACATATCCGAGTGGACCGGGGTGAGGGGGCTATTCAGCTTTTCCCAGACTCCTGAAGGGAAAATCTACATAGATACAGCAGAACATCCACAGGGAAAATATGAATGACAAATTTTGCATCAGCAACTCAATAGTGTTCACACCGATCCTGAATGGCAAATTAAAGAGTCCACCCCTCACATTATATATACAGTATATCCCATAAGTGACCCCACCCCTCACATTATATACAGTATCTCCCATAAGTGAGTCCACCCCTCACATTATATATACAGTATATCCCATAAGTGAGTCCACCCCTCACATTATATATACAGTATATCCCATAAGTGAGTCCACCCCTCACATTATATATACAGTATATCCCATAAGTGACCCCACCCCTCACATTATATATACAGTATATCCCATAAGTGACCCCACCCCTCACATTATATACAGTATATCCCATAAGTGAGTCCACCCCTCACATTATATATACAGTATCTCCCATAAGTGAGTCCACCCCTCACATTATATATACAGTATCTCCCATAAGTGACTCCACCCCTCACATTATATATACAATATATCCCATAAGTGACTCCACTCCTCACATATATATACAGTATATCCCATAAAAGAGTCCACCCCTCACATTATATATACAGTATATCCCATAAGTGACTCCACCCCTCACATTATATATACAGTATATCCCATAAGTGAGTCCACCCCTCACATTATATACAGTATATCACATAAGTGAGTCCACCCCTCACATTATATATACAGTATATCCCATAAGTGACTCCACCCCTCACATTATATATACAGTATCTCCCATAAGTGACTCCACCCCTCACATTATATATACAGTATATCCCATAAGTGAGTCCACCCCTCACATTATATATACAGTATCTCCCATAAGTGAGTCCACCCCTCACATTATATACAGTATATCCCATAAGTGACTCCACCCCTCACATTATATATACAGTATATCCCATAAGTGACTCCACCCCTCACATTATATATACGATTTATCCCATAAGTGAGTCCACCCCTCACATTATATACAGTATCTCCCATAAGTGAGTCCACCCCTCACATTATATATACAGTATATCCCATAAGTGACTCCACCCCTCACATTATATATACAGCATATCCCATAAGAGAGTCCACCCCTCACATTATATACAGTATATCCCATAAGTGACTCCACCCCTCACATTATATATACGATTTATCCCATAAGTGACTCCACCCCTCACATTATATATACAGTATATCCCATAAGTGAGTCCACCCCTCACATTATATATACAGTATATCCCATAAGTGACTCCACCCCTCACATTATATATACAGCATATCCCATAAGTGAGTCCACTCCTCACATTATATACAGTATCTCCCATAAGTGACTCCACCCCTCACATTATATATACAGTATATCCCATAAGTGAGTCCACCCCTCACATTATATATACAGTATCTCCCATAAGTGAGTCCACCCCTCACATTATATACAGTATATCCCATAAGTGAGTCCACCCCTCACATTATATATGCAGTATATCCCATAAGTGACTCCACCCCTCACATTATATATACAGTATATCCCATAAGTGAGTCCACCCCTCACATTATATACAGTATCTCCCATAAGTGATTCCACCCCTCACATTATATACAGTATCTCCCATAAGGGAGTCCACCCCTCACATTATATATACAGTATATCCCATAAGTGAGTCCACCCCTCACATTATATATACAGTATATCCCATAAGTGAGTCCACCCCTCACATTATATACAGTATCTCCCATAAGTGACTCCACCCCTCACATTATATACAGTATCTCCCATAAGGGAGTCCACCCCTCACATTATATATACAGTATCTCCCATAAGTGAGTCCATCCCTCACATTATATATACAGTATATCCCATAAGTGAGTCCACCCCTCACATTATATATACAGTATCTCCCATAAGTGAGTCCACCCCTCACATTATATACAGTATATCCCATAAGTGAGTCCACCCCTCACATTATATATGCAGTATATCCCATAAGTGACTCCACCCCTCACATTATATATACAGTATATCCCATAAGTGAGTCCACCCCTCACATTATATATACAGTATCTCCCATAAGTGAGTCCACCCCTCACATTATATACAGTATCTCCCATAAGTGACTCCACCCCTCACATTATATACAGTATCTCCCATAAGGGAGTCCACCCCTCACATTATATATACAGTATATCCCATAAGTGACTCCACCCCTCACATTATATACAGTATATCCCATAAGTGAGTCCACCCCTCACATTATATACAGTATCTCCCATAAGGGAGTCCACCCCTCACATTATATATACAGTATCTCCCATAAGTGAGTCCACCCCTCACATTATATATACAGTATATCCCATAAGTGAGTCCACCCCTCACATTATATATACAGTATATCCCATAAGTGACTCCACCCCTCACATTATATATACAGTATCTCCCATAAGTGAGTCCACCCCTCACATTATATACAGTATCTCCCATAGGTGACTCCACCCCTCACTTTATATACAGTATCTCCCATAAGTGACTCCACCCCTCACATTATATATACAGTATCTCCCATAAGTGACTCCACCCCTCACATTATATATACAGTATCTTCCATAAGTGAGTCCACCCCTCACATTGTATACAGTATATCCCATAAGTAAGTCCACCCCTCACATTATATATACAGTATCTCGCATAAGTGAGTCCACCCCTCACATTATATATACAGTATCTCCCATAAGTGAGTCCACCCCTCACATTATATATACAGTATCTCCCATAAGTGACTCCACCCCTCACATTATATATACAGTATATCCCATAAGTGAGTCCACCCCTCACATTATATATACAGTATCTCCCATAAGTGAGTCCACCCCTCACATTATATATACAGTATATCCCATAAGAGAGTCCACCCCTCACATTATATATATAGTATCCACCATAAGTGAGTCCACCCCTCACATTATATATACAGTATCTCCCATAAGTGAGTCCACCCCTCACATTATATATACAGTATCTCCCATAAGTGAGTCCACCCCTCACATTATATATACAGTATCTCCCATAAGTGAGTCCACCCCTCACATTATATATACAGTATCTCCCATAAGTGAGTCCACCCCTCACATTATATATACAGTATATCCCATAAGAGAGTCCACCTCTCACATTATATATACAGTATCTCCCATAAGTGACTCCACCCCTCACATTATATATACAGTATCTCCCATAAGTGAGTCCACCCCTCACATTATATACAGTATATCCCATAAGTGACTCCACCCGTCACATTATATATACAGTATCTCCCATAAGTGACTCCACCCCTCACATTATATATACAGTATATCCCATAAGTGAGTCCACCCCTCACATTATATATACAGTATATCCCATAAGTGAGTCCACCCCTCACATTATATATACAGTATCTCCCATAAGTGAGTCCACCCCTCACATTATATATACAGTATCTCCCATAAGTGAGTCCACCCCTCACATTATATATACAGTATATCCCATAAGTGACTCCACCCCTCACATTATATACAGTATCTCCCATAAGTGACTCCACCCCTCACATTATATATACAGTATCTCCCATAAGTGACTCCACCCCTCACATTATATATACAGTATATCCCATAAGTGAGTCCACCCCTCACATTATATATACAGTATGTCCCATAAGTGACTCCACCCCTCACATTATATACAGTATCTCCCATAAGTGACTCCACCCCTCACATTATATATACAGTATCTCCCATAAGTGACTCCACCCCTCACATTATATATACAGTATATCCCATAAGTGAGTCCACCCCTCACATTATATATACAGTATCTCCCATAAGTGAGTCCACCCCTCACATTATATATACTGTATCTCCCATAAGTGAGTCCACCCCTCACATTATATATACAGTATCTCCCATAAGTGACTCCACCCCTCACATTATATATACAGTATCTCCCATAAGTGAGTCCACCCCTCACATTATATATACAGTATCTCCCATAAGTGACTCCACCCCTCACATTATATATACAGCATATCCCATAAGTGAGTCCACCCCTCACATTATATATACAGTATCTCCTATAAGTGAGTCCACCCCTCACATTATATATACAGTATATCCCATAAGTGACTCCACCCCTCACATTATATATACAGTATATCCCATAAGTGACTCCACCCCTCACATTATATATACAGTATATCCCATAAGTGACTCCACCCCTCACATTATATATACAGTATATCCCATAAGTGACTCCACCCCTCACATTATATACAGTATCTCCCATAAGTGACTCCACCCCTCACATTATATATACAGTATCTCCCATAAGTGACTCCACCCCTCACATTATATATACAGTATATCCCATAAGTGAGTCCACCCCTCACATTATATATACAGTATGTCCCATAAGTGACTCCACCCCTCACATTATATACAGTATCTCCCATAAGTGACTCCACCCCTCACATTATATATACAGTATCTCCCATAAGTGACTCCACCCCTCACATTATATATACAGTATATCCCATAAGTGAGTCCACCCCTCACATTATATACAGTATATCCCATAAGTGAGTCCACCCCTCACATTATATACAGTATCTCCCATAAGTGACTCCACCCCTCACATTATATATACAGTATCTCCCATAAGTGAGTCCACCCCTCACATTATATATACAGTATCTCCCATAAGTGAGTCCACCCCTCACATTATATATACTGTATCTCCCATAAGTGAGTCCACCCCTCACATTATATATACAGTATCTCCCATAAGTGAGTCCACCCCTCACATTATATATACAGTATATCCCATAAGTGACTCCACCCCTCACATTATATATACAGTATATCCCATAAGTGACTCCACCCCTCACATTATATATACAGTATGTCCCATAAGTGACTCCACCCCTCACATTATATACAGTATCTCCCATAAGTGACTCCACCCCTCACATTATATATACAGTATCTCCCATAAGTGACTCCACCCCTCACATTATATATACAGTATCTCCCATAAGTGAGTCCACCCCTCACATTATATATACAGCATATCCCATAAGAGAGTCCACCCCTCACATTATATATACAGTATCTCCCATAAGTGAGTCCACCCCTCACATTATATATACAGTATCTCCCATAAGTGACTCCACCCCTCACATTATATACAGTATATCCCATAAGTGAGTCCACCCCTCACATTATATATACAGTATAACCCATAAGTGAGTCCACCCCTCACATTATATATGCAGCATTTTCTGGGCACTTTGGGTCCCTTAGGGCCAGTTGGGCCTGTTATAAACACGACAGCCTACCTGAGTGTTAATGACCATGTTCGTCCCTTTATGACCACAGTGTCCCCTGTATCTTCTGATGATACTTCCAGCAGGATAATGCCCCATGTCACATGACATCATCTCATACAGGACAATGAGGTCACATGACATCATCTTATACAGGACAATGAGGTCACATGACATCATCTTATACAGGACAATGAGGTCAAATGACTCCAGTGACCTCCACAGTCACCAGATCTCATCCAATAGATCACCGCTGGGATGTGGTGGAACCGGAGATTCTCATCATGGATCCGACAAATCTACAGCAACTGTGTGATGTCATCATGTCCATATAGAGGAACTGTGTGATGTCATCATGTCCATATAGAGGAACTGTGTGATGTCATCATGTCCATACAGAGGAACTGTGTGATGCCATCATGTCCATACAGAGGAACTGTGTGATGTCATCATGTCCATATAGAGGAACTGTGTGATGTCATCATGTCCATACAGAGGAACTGTGTGATGTCATCATGTCCATACAGAGGAACCGTGTGATGTCATCATGTCCATATGGAGGAACTGTGTGATGTCATCATGTCCATATGGAGGAACTGTGTGATGCATCATGTCTACATGGAGGAACTGTGTGATGTCATCATGTCTACATGGAGGAACTGTGTGATGTCATCAAGTCCATATAGAAGAACTGTGTGATGTCATCATGTCCATATGGAGGAACTGTGTGATGTCATCATGTCTATACGGAGGAACTGTGTGATGTCATCATGTCCATATGCAGGAACTGTGTGATGTCATCATGTCCATATGAAGGAACTGTGTGATGTCATCATGTCCATATGCAGGAACTGTGTGATGTCATCATGTCCATATGGAGGAACTGTGTGATGTCATCATGTCTATATGGAGGAACTGTGTGATGTCATCATATCTATATGGAGGAACTGTGTGATGTCATCATGTCTATATGGAGGAACTGTGTGATGTCATCATGTCCATATGGGGGAACTGTGTGATGTTATTATGTCCATATGGAGTAACTGTGTGATGTCATCATGTCTATATGGAGGAACTGTGTGATGTCATCATGTCCATATGGAGGAATTGTTTGATGTCATCATGTCCATATGGAGGAACTGTGTGATGTCATCATGTCCATATGGGGGAACTGTGTGATGTCATCATGTCCATATGGAAGAACTGTGTGATGTCATCATGTCCATATGGAGGAACTGTGTGATGTAATCATGTCCATATGGAGAAACTGTATGATGTCATCATGTCCATATGAAGGAACTGTGTGATGTCATCATGTCTATATGGAGAACTGTGTGATGTCATCATGTCTATATGGAGGAACTGTGTGATTTCATCATGTCTATACGGAGGAACTGTGTGATGTCATCATGTCCATATGGAGGAACTGTATGATGTCATCATGTCCATATGGAGGAACTGTGTGATGTCATCATGTCCATATGGAGGAATTGTGTGATGTCATCATGTCTATATGGATAACTGTGTGATGTCATCATGTCTATACGGAGGAACTGTGTGATGTCATCATGTCCATATGGAGGGACTGTGTGATGTCATTATGTCTATATGCAGGAACTGTGTGATGTCATCATGTCCTATGGAAGAACTGTGTGATGTCATCATGTCTATATGCAGGGACTGTGTGATGTCATCATGTCCATATGGAGGAACTGTGTGATGTCATCATGTCCATATGGAGGAACTGTATGATGTCATCATGTCCATATGGAGGAACTGTGTGATGTCATCATGTCCATATGGAGGAATTGTGTGATGTCATCATGTCTATATGGATAACTGTGTGATGTCATCATGTCTATACGGAGGAACTGTGTGATGTCATCATGTCCATATGGAGGAATTGTGTGATGTCATCATGTCTATATGGATAACTGTGTGATGTCATCATGTCCATATGGAGGAACTGTGTGATGTCATCATGTCTATATGCAGGGACTGTGTGATGTCATCATGTCCATATGGAGGAACTGTGTGATGTCATCATGTCCATATGGAGGAACTGTGTGACGTCATCATGTCCATATGGAGGAACTGTGTGATGTCATCATGTCCATATGGAGGAACTGTGTGATGTCATCATGTCCATATGATGGAACTGTGTGATGTCATCATGTCTATATGGAGGAACTGTGTGATGTCATCATGTCCATATGGAGGAACTGTGTGATGTCATGTCCATATGGAGGAACTGTGTGATGTCATCATGTCTATATGGAGGAACTGTGTGATGTCATCATGTCCATATGGAGGAATTGTGTGATGATATCATGTCCATATGGAGGAACTGTGTGATGTCATCATGTCCATATGGAGGAACTGTGTGATGTCATCATGTCCATATGGAGGAACTGTGTGATGTCATCATGTCCATATGGAGGAACTGTGTGATGTCATCATGTCTATATGGAGGAACTTTGTGATGTCATCATGTCCATATGGAGGAATTGTGTGATGTCATCATGTCCATATGGAGGAACTGTGTGATGTCATCATGTCCATATGGAGGAACTGTGTGATGTCATCATATCCATATGGAGGAACTGTGTGATGTCATCATGTCCATATGGAGGAACTGTGTGATGTCATCATGTCTATATGGAGGAACTGTGTGATGTCATCATGTCCATATGGAGGAATTGTGTGATGTCATCATGTCCATATGGAGGAACTGTGTGATGTCATCATGTCTATATGGAGGAACTGTGTGATGTCATCATGTCTATATGGAGGAACTGTGTGATGTCATCATGTCTATATGGAGGAACTGTGTGATGTCATCATGTCCATATGGAGGAACAGTGTGATGTCATCATGTATATATGGAGGAACTGTGTGATGTCATCATGTCCATATGGAGGAACTGTGTGATGTCATCATGTCCATATGGAGGAACTGTGTGATGTCATCATATCCATATGGAGGAACTGTGTGATGTCATCATGTCCATATGGAGGAACTGTGTGATGTCATCATGTCCATATGGAGGAACTGTGTGATGTCATCATGTCTATATGGAGGAACTGTGTGATGTCATCATGTCCATATGGAGGAATTGTGTGATGTCATCATGTCAATATGGAGGAACTGTGTGATGTCATCATGTCTATATGGAGGAACTGTGTGATGTCATCATGTCCATATGGAGGAACTGTGTGATGTCATCATGTCTATATGGAGGAACTGTGTGATGTCATCATGTCTATATGGAGGAACTGTGTGATGTCATCATGTCTATATGGAGGAACTGTGTGATGTCATCATGTCCATATGGAGGAACAGTGTGATGTCATCATGTATATATGGAGGAACTGTGTGATGTCATCATGTCCATATGGAGGGAAATCTCTGAGAAATGTTTCCAGCACCTTGTAAGCATATAAAGGGGGTCTGAGCTGGGACTAGCAAGGTGTACCTAATAAAGTGGCCAGGGAGTGTTTGTGTTTCTAAAACTCAACTCATCAGCTTTTCTGAATTTCATGAGGGCCAAAAAAAGCTCAGGTATCCAGCCACATGGCCAGAGTAAGGACATTTCACATTCAGGACCTGGGAAAAGCTGAGGGATTTGTTTTATATTTAGTGGAAATGTTTTGTCCTTCTCATCCAGTTGGATCTTCAGGAATGTCTGTGTCCAGTCCAATACATCACTGCCCGCCCGGCCTTATCAGCCTCTCTGTTCCTGTCAGTGAGTGGAGTCGTCTCCCCAATGCCAGACAGCAGAAGACGAGGCTGGAGGTTCTTGTCGTCATCATCCCTGAGATTGTTCTGGGGTCTCCTGGTCCTGAGATAACCCAGACTTTGCTGGAGACGGAGCGGCCCCCGGGGGGGTCACACGATGACCACCGGGTCGGATCAATCAAACAAGAGTCACGTCAAGAAGTGGAGAAATCCCACAGAATGTTACATAACGGAGAAAAAAATATTATATTATTATTACTATTATGCACGTTATGGATTATTATAAGTAGCGGTGTTACTAGTAGTAGCAAATATATTATGTGTTATGTCAATCATTGCTATTAAAATATTTATGGTTATTCTTATTATGCATATCATGTATTATTATTATTAGTAGTATTAGTAGTATATATATTATTATGTATTATATCATTGCTGTTAAATTGTTTATTATTACTACAATATTATTATGCATATCATTTATTATTATTAACTATTAGTAGTATTAGTAGCATATATGTTATTATTAGTAGTATTAGTAGCATATATATTATTATTATTATGTATTATATCATTGCTGTTAAATTATTTATTATTACTATAATATTATTATGCATATCATTTATTATTTGTATTAGTAGCATATATATTATTATGTATTATATCATTGCTGTTAAATTATTTATTATTACTATAATATTATTATGCATATAATGTTTTATTATTAACTATTAGTAGTATTAGTAGCATATATATTATTATTATTATTATGTATTATATCATTGCTGTTAAATTATTTATTATTACTATAATATTATTATGCATATCATTTATTATTATTAGTAGTATTAGTAGCATATATATTAATATGTATTATATAATTGCTGTTAAATTATTTATTATTACTATTATATTATTATAAAGCATATCATGTATTATTATTAGTAGTATTAGTAGCATATATATTATTATTATGTATTATATCATTGCTGTTAAATTATTTATTATTGCTATAATATTATTATGCATATTATTAATTATTAGTAGTATTAGTAGCAAATATTATTATTCTGTATTATATCATTGCTGTAAAATTATTTATTATTGCTATAATATTATTATGCATATTATTAATTATTAGTAGTAGTATTAGTATTAGTAGCATATATATTAATATGTATTATATAATTGCTGTTAAATTATTTATTATTACTATTACCGTATTTTTCGCCCTTTAGGACGCACCGGCGTATAAGACGCACCCAATTTGTAGGTGCAAAATCTAAAAAAAATAAAGATTTTGAACCCAATAGTGGTCTTCAACCTGCGGACCTCCAGATGTTGCAAAACTACAACTCCCAGCATGCCCGGACAGCCGTTGGCTGTCCGGGCATGCTGGGAGTTGTAGTTTTGCAACATCTGGAGGTCCGCAGATTGAAGACCACTGCATAGGAGGTAATACTCACGTGTCCCCGCCGCTCCGGACCCGTCACCGCTGCCCTGATGTCGCTCCATCGCTGTCGCCGTGTCCCCGTCGCTCCGGAACGTCTCAGCTGCCAGCCGGGTATCCTCGCTCGACGTGATGACGAGGAAGGAGAGCGCCGGCCATACAGGGGATCCCTGAACGGAGAAGACACCGAGGAGGCAGGTAAGGTCCCTCCCGGTGTCCTGTAAGCACTAACCCGGCTATTCAGTCGGGCTGTTAGCGGTGAAATCGCGGCGGTCCCGAACAGCCCGACTGAACAGCCGGGTTAGTGTCACTTTCCCTTCAGACGCGGCGGTCAGCTTTGATCGCCGCGTCTGAAGGGTTAATACAGGGCATCACCGCGATCGGTGATGTCCTGTATTAGCCGCGGGTCCCGGCCGTTGATGGCCGCAGGGACCGTCGCGATAGGGTGTATTCGCCGTATAAGACGCACCGACTTTTTCCCCCCCCCCAAAAAAAGTGCGTCTTATACGGCGAAAAATACGGTATATTATTATTATGCATATCATGTATTATTATTAGTAGTAGTATTAGTAGTACATATATTATTATGTATTATATCATTGCTGTTAAATTATTTATTATTACTATTATATTATTATGCATATCATTTATTATTATTAGTAGCATATATATTATTATGTATTATATCATTGCTGTTAAATTATTTATTATTTTTATATTATTATTTT
This sequence comes from Hyla sarda, assembly GCF_029499605.1. NCBI lineage: Eukaryota > Metazoa > Chordata > Amphibia > Anura > Hylidae > Hyla > Hyla sarda. The sequence continues at coordinate 20,682,400 of NC_079191.1, forward strand.
GCATGTTATGTATTATTATTAACTATTAGTAGTATTAGTAGCATATATGTTATTATGTATTATATCATTGCTGTTAAATTATTTATTATTTTTATATTATTATTTTGCATGTTATGTATTATTTATAGTATTATTAATGTAAGAAGTTCCACTTTGCATTTACACCTATGCGTCAAACCATCATTACGTTATATGTTTATGGACACTATAATGCAACACTGTAATTCTGTGGGGAGACTCCAAAAACAGATTATTTACCACTCACTGAAATATTATTAAAAAGTATATCTTTTAATTAAAACAACAAATATCCATACGTTAAAGGAGTAGTCCAGTGGTGAACCCAGTGGTGAACAACTTATCCCCTATCCTAAGGATAGGGGATAAGTTGCAGATCGCGGGGGGTCCGACCGCTGGGGCCCCCTCGAGATCTCCTGTATGGGGCCCCCGACAGCCTGCGCGAAGGGGGCGTGTCGACCCCCGCACGAAGCGGCGGCTGACACGCCCCCTCAATACAACTCTATGGCAGAGCCGAAGCGATGCCTTCGGCAATCTCCGGCTCTGCCATAGAGATGTATTGAGGGGGCGTGTCGGCCGCCGCTTCGTGCGGAGATCGACACCCGCTATCTGGCCGGAGAGCCTGGCCCCCCGTACAGAGAGATCGCAGGGGGCCCCAGCGGTCGGACCCCCCCCGCGATCTCAAACTTATCCCCTATCCTTAGGATAGGGGATACGTTTTTCACCACTGGACTACCCCTTTAAGTACTCACTCACCGTGTCAGAAGGAGTTGTGTAGTTCTTTCCAGTCTGACCACAGTGCTCTCTGCTGACACCTCTGTTTTTTTTTTTCCAGGAACTGTCCAGAGTAGGAGCAAATCCCCATAGCAAACCTCTCCTGCTCTGGACAGTTCCTAATATGGACAGAGGTGTCAGCAGAGAGCGCTGTGGTCAGACTGGAAAGAATTACACAACTTCCTGTACAGCATACAGCGGCTGATAAGTACTGGAAGGATTAATTATTATTTTTTTTTTTATAGAAGTAATTTGCAAATCTGTTTCACTTTCTGGTACCTGGTGATTTCAAAAAATAAAAATTTGTTTTCCGCCGAAGTACCCCTTTACCCCCTCAAGGACCAAGCGCATTTTGACCTTAAGGACCTGGCCTATTTTCATTTTTGCACTTTCGTTTTTTCCTCCTCCCCTACAGACCCCCATAATGGCTTATTTTTTGCGTCACCGATTATACTTAGTAATGACATCACTTATTTTATAACATAATCTACTGCAAAAACTCAAAAATATATATTTGTGCAGTGAAATTAAAAAAATAGCTTTTTCATTTTGGGGGGCTTCCGTTTCTACACAGTGCAGTTTTCGGTAAAAATGACACGATAGCAAGGATACCTAATTTATATAGGTTTTGTTTTACTTTACTTATAACTACATGCACCAAAATTAGTATGTTTAAAATTGTCATCTTCTGACCCCTATAACTTTTAAAATTTTTCCACATACGGGGATGTATGAGGGCTAATTTTTTTGCACCATGGTCTATAGTTTTTATGGGAACCATTTTTGTTTAGATCGGACTTTTTGATTGCTTTTTATTAATTTTTTATGGTATTTGAAGTGACCAAAATGCACAATTTTGAACAGTAGTATTTTGATGTGTACGCCATCAACAGTGCGGTTTAGCTAACCTTATAATTTAATAGTTTGGACATTTATGCACTTGGCGGAACCACATATGATTATTTTTATTTTTATTACATTATATTATTTAAAAAATGGGAAATGGGGAGTGATTTAAATGTTTAATATGGAAGGGGTTAATTCACTTTTATTAACTTTTATTTTTACACTTTTAGTTTGTTAGCCCCCACAGGGGGCTACACCATGCAATCGTTTAATTGCTTACACTGATCAATGGTATGCCATAGCATAGCATTGATCAGTGCTCACAGCGCTCTGCTGCTCTAGCCTTGGAGCAGCAGATCACCAAACAGACGACGAAGAGGCAGATGAGGACCCTCTCGTTGTCCAGTAAGCTGATCACGGTTTTATTGCGATCGTCCCGATCAGCTCCGCTGAGTTGCCGGGATAGTTTTGTTTTTGCGGCGTCTAAAGGGTTAATGCTGGGCATCGGCCCGATCGGCGGTGCCCAAGAGTAGCCGTGGTTCCTGGCTGCCCTTAGCAACCGGGACCCACCAGGTTTAACCCGTTCTCCGCTGGTAAGAATGGTTTAAACCCTGTAAATGGGACCAGGGCGTACATGTATGCCCTTGGTCCTGGACAGGTTAAGGCAGTGCTGGGAATAATGGTGGTCACACAAAATATTGACACTTTGGGCCCAATTTGAACATTTCAACTTAGAGGCGTCCCCACGTTTGTTGCCAAGGTTTAGACATTAATGGCTGTGCGTTGAGTCATTTTGAGGGGACACAACATTAAAGCACCAAAAACCCCCCGCACAAGATCTGGACCACCTTCCCTGTCTTCAAGCTCTGTCTAAATGTACTATAAGAAAATAAAGAAAGTACCTGTCTACAGCATCTGAAGTGGTGAGTGCTACGTGATTTTCTTCTTTATCAGACTAACAACATTAAACCATGTTATCGGGCTGTGTAATACTATACAGGCTGAGCCGCTACTATAGATGGCATTTGGAGAGAGGGGGTTAATGGTACCCTGGCTTTGCAAGGCCCTATTGGAGCAGAAATAGAAAAAAATAGCAACAGCAAATTAAAGGGGGTATTTACCATAAGGTGATTTTAGTAGGTACCTGGCAGGCAGTAATGGACATGTCTTGGGGCTAAATGGCTATGTTGTGAGATTACCATAACCCTGAGGCTATCTTTTTCTGAACTGGCTATTTCCTGTTGGAGTTTCTCTGCGTCAACTACAAGTCTCATGATTCCTTGTTTGTAAGTGTGAAGTCACTTTTTTCCCTCCCACACATCAGCCACCCCACCCAGGGGAACACACCTGTGATCCCTTCAATGCAACAGACCAGTGTTTTCTGACGAGGGTGCCTCCAGCTGTTGCAAAACTAAAATTCCTTGCAGAATGATCTCCCTCTCACCCAGCGGTTGCTCCACCCTGTCATCACTTGACTAGTGATGTAATGTCTCGAGTCGTACTGCAACCTGGGAAAACCTGAGACAACACTCATTTTGTATGCTATTAAAAATTAACATTGGGGCAAAAAGTACAAAGGAATTGTGAGGCCAGCCATCAAACACAGGTACAGACACTATATTATGAACTACATATACTTTACAGCCCCTGTAGCATAGTCAAAAACTAAAAAACTAGAATACCCCTTTAAGAAAGGGGTTACACTAAACTCTACACTGCTACTGCCAAGCCAAAGGGAGAGGTACCGGAGATTACACTGCAGCACTGTTTACACAAGGGATAGCTGTCCTGAGCTTTATAGGTGGTGATAGATGAGGAAGTAGCCCTGATTTACCTTTGTGGAACAGTGTGTATCATCTTCAGCAGACAGACTGGCTTAGCTTGCAAGTAAACCGGACAGATTCTCTTCCTCTCTCTACTGCACAAAAAACCTACCGAGCCCCTGCCCCACTCTGCACTCTGTCCTGACATAGATGTTACTAAAGACAGATTTCCCCTGACAACAAGCACTGGACAGCAGATTGCAGAGAAATGAGATACCTAGTGGCAAGATTTTACAGCAGGAAGTATTTTTTTTTTTTTTGATAAATGAAGTAATTTATAAATAATTTACAAATATGTTAGCAATCACATAGGCTATCACAAGGAGGGGGGGGTAAAATATCAGTTCCTTTTTACTGCAATTTAGCTAAATATAGTAGTTATATTCTTGTATATAGGAGGCAGTATTATAGTAGTTATATTCTTGTATATAGGAGCAGTATTATAGTAGTTATATTCTTGTACATAGGAGGTAGTATTATAGTAGTTATATTCTTGTATATAGGAGCACTATTATAGTAGTTATATTCTTGTATATAGGGAGCAGTATTATAGAAGTTATATTCTTGTATATAGGAGCACTATTATAGTAGTTATATTCTTGTATATAAGAGCAGTATTATAGTAGTTATATTCTTGTATATAGGAGCAGTATTATAGTAATTATATTCTTGTATATAGGAGCAGTATTATAGTAGTTATATTCTTGTATATAGGAGCAGTATTATAGTAGTTATATTCTTGTATATAGGAGCAGTATTATAGTAGTTATATTGTTGTATATCGGAGCAGTATTATAGTAGTTATATTCCTGTATATAGGAGGCAGTATTATAGTAGTTATATTCTTGTATATAGGGGGCAGTATTATAGTAGTTATATTCTTGTATATAGGGGCAGTATTATAGTAGTTATATTCTTGTATATAGGAGCAGTATTATAGTAGTTATATTGTTGTATATCGGAGCAGTATTATAGTAGTTATATTCCTGTATATAGGAGGCAGTATTATAGTAGTTATATTCTTGTATATAGGGGGCAGTATTATAGTAGTTATATTCTTGTATATAGGAGCAGTATTATACTAGGTATATTCTTGTATATAGGGGGCAGTTTTATAGTAGTTATATTCTTGTATATATGAGCAGTATTATAGTAGTTATATTCTTGTATACATGAGGCAGTATTATAGTAGTTATATTCTTGTATATAGGAGCAGTATTATAGTAGTTATATTCTTGTATATAGGTGCAGTATTATAGTAGTTATATTCTTGTATATAGGAGCAGTATTATAGTAGTTATATTCTTGTATATAGGAGGCAGTATTATAGTAGTTATATTCTTGTATATAGGAGCAGTATTATAGTAGTTATATTCTTGTATATAGGAGGCAGTATTATAGTAGTTATATTCTTGTATATAGGAGCAGTATTATAGTAGTTATATTCTTGTATATTGGAGCAGTATTATAGTAGTTATATTCTTGTATATAGGAGCAGTATTATAGTAGTTATATTCTTGTATATAGGAGAAGTATTATAGTAGTTATATTCTTGTATATAGGAGCAGTATTATAGTAGATATATTCTTGTATAAAGGAGCAGTATTATTGTAGTTATATTCTTGTATATAGGAGGAGTATTATAGTAGTTATATTCTTGTATATAGGAGGCAGTATTATAGTAGTTATATTCTTGTATATAGGAGCAGTATTATAGTAGTTACATTCTTGTATATAGGAGCAGTATTATAGTAGTTATATTCTTGTATATAGGAGCAGTATTATAGTAGTTATATTCTTGTATATAGGAGGCAGTATTATAGTAGTTATATTCTTGTATATAGGAGGCAGTATTATAGTAGTTATATTCTTGTATATAGGAGGCAGTATTATAGTAGATATATTCTTGTATATAGGAGCAGTATTATAGTAGTTATATTCTTGTATATAGGAGCAGTATTATAGTAGTTATATTCTTGTATATAGGAGCAGTATTATAGTAGTTATATTCTTGTATATAGGAGCAGTATTATAGTAGTTATATTCTTGTATATAGGGAGCAGTATTATAGTAGTTATATTCTTGTATATAGGAGGCAGTATTATAGTAGTTATATTCTTGTATATAGGAGGCAGTATTATAGTAGTTATATTCTTGTATATAAGAGCAGTATTATAGTAGTTATATTCTTGTATATAGGAGCAGTATTATAGTAGTTATATTCTTGTATATAGGAGCAGTATTATAGTAGTTATATTCTTGTATATAGGGAGCAGTATTATAGTAGTTATATTCTTGTATATAGGAGGCAGTATTATAGTAGTTATATTCTTGTATATAGGAGCAGTATTATAGTAGTTATATTCTTGTATATAGGAGGCAGTATTATAGTAGTTATATTCTTGTATATAAGAGCAGTATTATAGTAGTTATATTCTTGTATATAGGAGGCAGTATTATAGTAGTTATATTCTTGTATATAAGAGCAGTATTATAGTAGTTATATTCTTGTATATAGGAGCAGTATTATAGTAGTTATATTCTTGTATATAGGAGCAGTATTATAGTAGTTATATTCTTGTATATAGGGAGCAGTATTATAGTAGTTATATTCTTGTATATAGGAGGCAGTATTATAGTAGTTATATTCTTGTATATAGGAGGCAGTATTATAGTAGTTATATTCTTGTATATAGGAGCAGTATTATAGTAGTTATATTCTTGTATATAGGAGCAGTATTATAGTAGTTATATTCTTGTATATAGGAGCAGTATTATAGTAGTTATATTCCTGTATATAGGAGCAGTATTATAGTAGTTATATTCTTGTATATAGGAGCAGTATTATAGTAGTTATATTCTTGTATATAGGAGGAGTATTATAGTAGTTATATTCTTGTATATAGGAGCAGTATTATAGTAGTTATATTCTTGTATATAGGAGCAGTATTATAGTAGTTATAGTCTTGTATATAGGAGCAGTATTATAGTAGTTATATTCTTGTATATAGGAGCAGTATTATAATAGTTATATTCGTGTACATAGGAGCAGTATATAGTATTATAGTAGCTATATTCTTGTTCATGAAGGCAGTATTATAGAAATGGTTATGGTATCGTTTGTGCCTTTATCGCATTGGAACCAATTTCTCAGTGGGTGACTAGACATCCATCATAGATTGCATACACTGAACCAAACTACTGTAGTCACCTGTTTACACCGGTCGATGTTCGGCTCATATACATAATATAACTGCCCCAGAAAAGATCTGATCAGCCGACAAATAAGTCTTTTACAGTTTGTCAGCTGATCGCTTGCTCTTTTGTTTTGCCCAATTACCATATTTTTCGCCCTATAGGACGCACCGCCATATAAGACGCACCCAATTTTAAAGGTGCAAATCTAGAAAAAAATAAAGATTCTGCTCCCAACAATGATCTTCAACCTGCGGACCTCCAGATGTTGCAAAACTACAACTCCCAGCATGCCCGGACAGCCGTTGGCTGTCCGGGCATGCTGGGAGTTGTAGTTTTGCAACATCTGGAGGTCCGCAGGTTGAAGACCACTGGATAGGAGGTAATACTCATGTTTCCCCGCCGCTCCGGACCCGTCACCGCTGCCCTGGATGTCGCTCCATCGCTGTCGCCGCGTCCCCGGGGTGTCCCCAACGCTCCGGAAGTCGTCTTCCCCGGGATCCATGCTGCTATGCACGCCGCTCCTATTGGATGACGGGACGGCATGCGCGACGATGTGATGACGTCAAAGGAGAGCGCCGCCATGCAGGGGATCCAGGCACGGAGCAGACACCGAGGATGCAGGTAAGGTCCCTCCCGGTGTCCCGTAAGCTGCGGGGTCCCGAACAGCCAGGTTAGTGTCACTTTCGTTTCAGACGCGGCGGTCAGTTTGATCGCCGCGTCTGAAGGGTTAATACAGGGCATCACAGCGATCGGTGACGTCCTGTATTAGCCACGGGTCCCGGCCGTTGATGGCCGCAGGGACCGACCGGATAGGTGTGTATTCGCCATATAAGACGCACCAACTTTCCCCCCCCCCAGTTTTGGGGAAGAAAAAGTGCGTCTTATACGGCGAAAAATACGGTATTTGGAACTAGGGTTCCTATAAATGCTCATTCAGTCACAGTGTAAAAAGGACAAATTAATTTACTTCCTTTACTTTTAGTTTTTTCTTTGCTAAAGTTGACGTTGAAAGAAAACTCTATGAAGAAGTAACCAGCGCCACCTACTGACGGAAAATGGAACACTTTTGTTGCCAAGGTCTAGACATTGTATCACAACTGCACTACCTGCCCCTATGGCTGTGTGTGAATATGGTGCTAGTCCAGGATGGTCGAGGAGGAAGACGCCATTGACCCCAGGAATCCTCCCTTTGTCTGGTATCTTGTCCTGGGCTCTCGGCGCGGTCTACTCCGTCCCCCAGGACAGTGATCAGCGGTGACCTCCTTTATCTTCTCACCGTGTTGTCTGACAAATGGAGATTTAATGGGAAGAGACGGGGACGGTGTGTGACTTATGAGGTGCGGATGAGAGACGTCTCTGCTAAATCCCTGCACTGTATAAGATGGGGACACAGGGGCCGAGCCCACCAGTCAGGACAGAGGATAAGACCTCATGGAATGGAGCAGGCGCTCCCCAGGAGTACGGGAGGCCCTTCACCATCATCATCAATTATACACAGGGTGACGGGGGCCACCGGACCTGTCATAACCAATTACATAATTAGTAATAAAGGGTCAGCCATATATTAGGATGGACGTCTATACTGAATAGAAAAGTACTGCTCAAAAATGAAGTTTATAATAAAAATGCAATTCAGGAAGATAGATAGATAGATATGAGATAGATATATATGAGATAGATAGATATGAAATAGATAGATATGAAATAGATAGATATGAGATAGATAGATATGAGATAGATAGATATGAGATAGATAGATAGATAGATAGATATGAAATAGATACATATGAGATAGATAGATATGAGATACATAGATAGATATGATATAGATAGATAGATAGATATGAGATAGATAGATATGATATACATAGATATGAGATAGATATGAGATAGATAGATATGAGATAGATAGATATGAGATAGATAGATATGAGATAGATAGATATGAGATAGATAGATATGAGATAGATAGATAGATATGAGATAGATAGATATGAGATAGATAGATATGAGATAGATAGATATGAGATAGATAGATATGAGATAGATAGATATGAGATAGATAGATATGAGATAGATAGATATGAGATAGATAGATATGAAATAGATACATATGAGATAGATAGATATGAGATACATAGATAGATATGATATAGATAGATAGATAGATAGATATGAGATAGATAGATATGATATACATAGATATGAGATAGATATGAGATAGATAGATATGAGATAGATATGAGATAGATAGATATGAGATAGATAGATATGAGATAGATAGATATGAGATAGATAGATATGAGATAGATAGATATGAGATAGATAGATATGAAATAGATACATATGAGATAGAAAGATATGAGATACATAGATAGATATGATATAGATAGATAGATAGATAGATATGAGATAGATAGATATGATATACATAGATATGAGATAGATATGAGATAGATAGATATGAGATAGATAGAGATAGATAGATATGAGATAGATAGATATGAGATAGATAGATATGAGATAGATAGATATGAGATAGATAGATATGAGATAGATATAGATAGAAATGAGATAGATAGATATGAGATAGATAGATATGAGATAGATATGAGATAGATAGATAGATATGATATACATAGATAGATATGAGATAGATAGATAGATATGAGATAGATAGATATGAGATAAATAGGAGATAGATAGATAGATAGATATGAGATAGATAGATAGATATGAGATAGATAGATATGAGATTGATAGCTAGATATGAGACAGATAGATATATAGATATGAGATAGATATGAGATAGATATGAGATAGATATGAGATAGATATGAGATAGATATGAGATAGATAGATAGATATGAGATAGATAGATAGATATGAGATAGATAGATAGATAGATATGAGATTGATAGCTAGATATGAGATAGATATGAGAGAGATATAAGATAGATAGCTATGACATAGATAAATAGATATGAAATAAATAGATACATAGGTATGAGATATATATATAAATAAATATGCGATAGATAGATATAAAGATTGATAGAAATGAGATAGATAGATAGATATGTGATAGATATGAGATAGATAGATATGAGATAGATAAATAGATATGAGATAGATAGATATGAGATAGATAGGAGATAGATAGATAGATAGATATATGAGAGATAGATAGATATGAGATTGATAGATAGATAGATATGAGATAGATAGATAGGAGATAGATAGATATGAGATAGATAGATAGATATGAGATAGATAGATATATAAACAACAAAAAACGTGGTTTCAAATGGCTGGAAGTGCTCAACCCCAAATGCGGTTGCGCATTTATACTGGGGGAGCAGATCCTGCCCTTGTAGTCCGTTGCTAGGGGCGATCCCCAGCATAAAAATGCATACAATGGAGGATGCCTGCAGCGGACTACAAGTGCCACAATAGAATCCTACACCAGATAGACGGTGTGGATATGTAACAATTAGAATACAATACAGGAATATGGATGCACTACTGTGGTAGATGTAAACAATACATTGGCTATCCCTCAACACTGATGTTAAAATTGAGACATTCGCCAGTGTATCCTTATATGAAGGACACACCAGAGCCCGCACACCAACGCCAAGGTTTCTCATTTTGGTGCGAGACCTAACGCTAATCCTACCTGTGCTTGATAAACAGAACAGGGGCCAGTGGGCTATTACGGCAGCATTCGGCTGGCTCACAACTTCCTTCCAGATACCCATCAGTGTTGAGGGATTACATCTACCACAGTAGTGCATCCATATTCTTGTATTGTAGATAGATATATAGATAGATATGAGATAGATAGATATGAGATAGATAGATATGAGATAGATAGATATATAGATAGATATGAGATAGATAGATATGAGATAGATAGATAGATATGAGATAGATAGATATGAGATAGATAGATATGAGATAGATAGATAGATAAATAGATAGATATGAGATAGATAGATATGAGATAGATAGATAGATAGATAGATATGAGATAGATAGATAAATAGATAGATATGAGATAGATAGGAGATAGATAGATAGATAGATAGATATGAGATATATAGATATGAGATAGATAGATAGATAGATAGATATGAGATAGATAGATATGAGATAGATAGATAGATATGAGATTGATATGAGATAAATAGATAGATATGAGATAGATAGGAGATAGATAGATAGATAGATATGAGATATATGAGAGATAGATAGATATGAGATTGATAGATAGATAGATATGAGATAGATAGATATGAGATAGATAGATAGGAGATAGATAGATATGAGAGAGATAGATAGATATGAGATAGATAGATATGAGATAGATAGATAGATAGATAGATATGAGATAGATAGATATGAGATAGATAGATATGAGATAGATAGATAAAAAGATAGATATGAGATAGATAGATATGAGATAGATAGATAGATATGAGATAGATAGATAAATAGATAGGTATGAGATAGATAGATATGAGATAGATAAATAGATATGAGATAGATAGATAAATAGATAGATACATTGCTGGACCATTCACTTGCTAGAATCTTCTAACCTGAGATCTGGGTTAGGATCGTAGTGATCACAGCACCAGTTCCAGAAGGTTTGCACTCAAAGTCGGCTCCAGTTCACACTGTGTAGGCATTCTTTTCAAGATTCCTGTTTTCTGCTCCAAGAAGGAGAATCTGCCAGTCAGAAGTGGAGAATCAGCTGATCAAGGACCCTTCTGCAAACATTAATCTCTTCAAGGTACTGCCATAGAGTATTGTGCTGCCTACAGTCTTCAAGCATTTGCACCACAGTGAACCAACCTGTGCAGGCCATCCACAATAGAGCTGATACTTTGCAACTCTGGGCTAAAGTGACTTTATTATCTGGTGTCTGCACAGTGACTAAAGTAACGTTCACCTAGCAAAATTGTCTGTAGCCTCATTACTGCACTTAAAGGGGTATTCCAGCTTTATACATCTTATCCCCCATCCAAAGGATAGGGGATAAGATGTATGATCGCAGGGGTCCCCTCCCTGGGGACCCCTGTGAACTCAGTTCAGCCGCCGGCATTCTGTGCCGGGCGCTGTCTCCAAGACGGTGATGTGACTTCATGGCCACGCCCCCTAGTGACATCACGCCACACCCCTCCATTCACTTCTATGGTAGGGGGCAACTGGGCAACTTTTCCTTTGCACAGGTTTTGATAAATCTCCCCCCACAGTCTTTATTAATATGCAACATATACCAAAGATCAATTCAAATATATATAAAATGAAAACATTACCCAGAACCCTGCGCCCATCACGAGTACACAGTGGTGAGAAAATAAAATGTAGTTTGCTCCTTCTAATCCATTCATGTGTTCTACTAAGGAGAACCGTTCATATAAGTGAGATAACATACGGAACAGCGCCTCCACACTCAGCCGCGGCTCCGCCTCACCTCTATCCATGAGAATGTCGGCTCTTTGGAAAATGATCTCATTGCTGCCTCATATCCGTGTGTGGGTAGTTCTGATAAGACATCTGCCAGGGGGTATGTAAGATGTCAGACACATGGAGCAAACAACTACTCCCAGCATTCACAGGAACGCTAACAAGATACTTACTCTGCAGCAGGAAAATGTTCATATTAATTGTGCGCTAATAATACTGCCCCCCATAAACATAAATATAACTACTATAATACTGCCCCCTATATACAAGAATATAACTACTATAATACTGCCTCCTATATACAAGAATATAACTACTATAATACTGCCCCCTATATACAAGAATATAACTACTATAATACTGCCTCCTATATACAAGAATATAACTACTATAATACTGCTCCTATATACAAGAATATAACTACTATAATACTGCTCCTATATACAAGAATATAACTACTATAATACTGCTCCTATATACAAGAATATAACTACTATAATACTGCTCCTATGTACAAGAATATAACTACTATAATACTGCTCCTATATACAAGAATATAACTACTATAATACTGATCCTATATACAAGAATATAACTACTATAATACTCCTCCTATATACAAGAATATAACTACTATAATACTGCCTCCTATATACAAGAATATAACTACTATAATACTGCTTCTATATACAAGAATATAACTACTATAATACTGCTCCTATATACAAGAATATAACTACGATAATACTGCTCCTATATACAAGAATATAACTACTATAATACTGCTCCTATATACAAGAATATATCTACTATAATACTGCTCCTATATACAAGAATATAACTACTATAATACTGCTCCTATATACAAGAATATAACTACTATAATACTGCCTCCTATATACAAGAATATAACTACTATAATACTGCTCCTATATACAAGAATATAACTACGATAATACTGCTCCTATATACAAGAATATAACTACTATAATACTGCTCCTATATACAAGAATATATCTACTATAATACTGCTCCTATATACAAGAATATAACTACTATAATAATGCTCCTATATACAAGAATATAACTACTATAATACTGCTCCTATATACAAGAATATAACTACTATAATACTGCTCCTATGTACAAGAATATACCTACTATAATACTGCTCCTATATACAAGAATATAACTACTATAATACTGCTCCTATATACAAGCATATAACTACTATAATACTGCTCCTATATACAAGCATATAACTACTATAATACTGCTCCTATATACAAGAATATAACTACTATAATACTGTCTCCTATATACAAGCATATAACTACTATAATACTGCTCCTATATACAAGCATATAACTACTATAATACTGCTCCTATATACAAGAATATATCTACTATAATACTGCTCCTATATACAAGAATATAACTACTATAATACTGCTCCTATATACAAGAATATACCTACTATAATACTGCCTCCTATATACAAGAATATAACTACTATAATACTGCTCCTATATACAAGAATATAACTACTATAATACTGCTCCTATATACAAGAATATAACTACTATAATACTGCTCCTATATACAAGAATATAACTACTATAATACTGCTCCTATATACAAGAATATAACTACTATAATACTGCTCCTATATACAAGAATATAACTACTATAATACTGCCCCTATATACAAGAATATAACTACTATAATACTGCTCCTATATACAAGAATATAACTACTATAATACTGCTCCTATATACAAGAATATAACTACTATAATACTGCTCCTATATACAAGAATATAACTACTATAATACTGCTCATATGTACAAGAATATAACTACTATAATACTGCTCCCTATGTACAAGAATATAATAAAATAATAAAAATAATGTATGATATTTAGTAGTACTAATAGACTCTTCCGTGGATGTGTGTAGATCAGTGATATTATTCGTTTAATTAACCTGTGATGTCCTGTATCCCCCCTATTCTATATGTGGTCACATCTGTTCTGCTAATAATGTACGGGGCGGCCTACACGTAGAAGGACAGGCGTTGATGCCCGGCGCCAATATGGGTCAGGCAACCTGTCTACACAAGCCCTGTCCTCACCAGCACTGAAAACATATGGCGTCACGCGTGACCTCAGCTTCCTGCCAAAAGAGAGAGGCGAGGGGAAGGTGCTGGTTATTTTGGCTTCTATACTGAGTCCTGTATTAGCTCAGAGCTCCGACTTCAAACAGGCAGCCACCGCCTGGGCTTATCAGTGACAGCTCCTTCCAGGGTGGAATATTGTGATGTCTGGCAGCGTCTTTGACCCCTGGCTCACTCCAGTCACTTGTATGGCCGAACTCCTGACCGTAAGGAATGCCTACCAGCATAAATAACATAAAAATATAAGTCAACAAAATATACGTCAACAAAATGTAAAAGCGCCTATCTTTGTTTCTTTATATACGGTATATATAATCAGCACTAAAGGCAGGATTCACCTTTCACATAGATTTAAAGGGGCAGTACATTGGAAATCATGATATACAGCTTCCTTTTAGGGCAGGGTCACGGTTTTAGTGCCGTATATTTCTGCTGTGTATTTTTCTACCCCATGAAGTCAATGGGTAGCAAAACGCACTGCTGGTTTTGCTTCCCATGGACTTCAATGGGTAGGATAATACGCAGCGGTAAAATATGGCACGTGTGACCCTGCCCTTATGCTGTATGTTCTCTTTCAAAGTAAAAAAAGAAAATCGAGCGTTTGGTCAAAGGTCCTGTATACATTTTCTTTGTTTAGGATCCACAAATATATAGTACAAAAAAAAAAAAAGGCTTGACACATTTCGGGATGGTTTCCACAAGCTTATGATTAAGTAACCTCCCTCCAAAACATGTCAAGCATGTACTATGACGTCTACTATAATGTATTAATGGTCCACGGGGGTGTCTAAGCAACCCTTGTAGTGAATACCTATGTACAAGGGTTAAAGGGGAGTCAGTCCTAACCCAGATCCAATCGTGATCCAGGATTTTCATCCCTGTAAGGCAGAGTTTCCCACCCAGTGTGCACCCAGCTGTTGCCAAACTACAACTCCCAGCATGCCCGGACAGCTGAAGGTCCCCTAGGTGGGTAGTCATGCCCCTTGCAGGTAAATCCCCCAGATAGCTGCACCCTGTATGAAAACCCCTATGTAGGTCGTAGGTAGCCCCCCTATTAGTTTGGTATTTTGTCCCCACATTAGATTGGCAGAGATACCCTACATTCGGTAGGCAGCAGTTCCCCCACATTAGGTGTAGGCAGCAGAGTTCCCCCACATTTGGTATGAGCAGCAGAGTACCACCACAGTAGGCATTGGCAGCAGAGTTCCCCCACATTAGGTATATAGGAAGCAGAATTCCCACAAATTAGGTATTGGCAGCAGAGTTCCCACACATTAGGTAAAGGCAGCAGAGATGCCCCACATTAGGTATAGGCAGCAGAGTCGTCGTCCCCCCCCCAGCCCCAGATCATGGATGGGGGATAAGTTTTATTTTATTTTTATTTCACCCCTTTAAGTGTCATAGTAAAGGGTCTGAATACTTTTTTTTAGTTTTTCCTTTTCAATAAATTTGTAAATATTTATAACATTCTGTTAACACTTTGTCATTATGGGGGGCTGAGGGCAGAATAATGGGGAAACTTGATTGGGACATCATTGCCCTATGTATGAGGTTTCATGTATAAAGATGGAGTTTTATTGCCACCTGGTGGTAGTGACCATGAAAAGCAGGCAGTTATTGTGTAAAACTGGATTTAACATGCTTACAAAAATAATTTAAAGAAATTAACTTGAGAACTATCACTTAAACGTGGCCCACCCACCACTACGAACAGTCCATCATGCTGGCAGCCAATTCTAACTATATACAGTTGCAGTTTAACCATGAGATTCTTGCAGGGCCTGTGGTCCACTGTCATTTAACAAGTGTCATAGAATATGTATATATGTATATATAGAGAATAGAGAAGAGCTGCTGGCCTATGTCCGCATAGATTGTAAGCTCTTGTGATCAGGATCCTCACTCCTCTTGTCTCCTATTTCTTCATAGATTGTAAGCTCTTGAACACAAGAGGAGTGAGGATCCTGATCACAAGAGCTTACAATCTATGAGGAGGAGACAAGAGGAGTGAGGATCCTGATCACAAGAGCTTACAATCTATGAGGAGGAGACAAGAGGAGTGAGGACCCTGATCACAAGAGCTTACAATCTATGAGGAGGAGACAAGAGGAGTGAGGATCCTGATCACAAGAGCTTACAATCTATGAGGAGGAGACAAGAGGAGTGAGGATCCTGATCACAAGAGTTTACAATCTATGAGGAGACAAGAGGAGTGAGGACCCTGATCACAAGAGCTTACAATCTATGAGGAGACAAGAGGAGTGAGGATCCTGATCACAAGAGTTTACAATCTATGAGGAGGAGACAAGAGGAGTGAGGATCCTGATCACAAGAGTTTACAATCTATGAGGAGGAGGAGACAAGAGGAGTGAGGATCCTGATCACAAGAGTTTACAATCTATGAGGAGGAGACAAGAGGAGTGAGGACCCTGATCACAAGAGCTTACAATCTATGAGGAAATAGGAGACAAGAGGAGTGAGGATCCTGATCACAAGAGCTTACAATCTTTGAGGAGACAAGAGGAGTGAGGACCCTGATCACAAGAGCTTACAATTAGAGATGAGCGAACTTTTCAAATATTTGCGAAATTTTCCCCCAAAATTTGTTTTGATACGAATTTTGTTTTGATACAAGATGGCATCAGTGTGAGGACACCATATAGTGACTGAATAACACAGCGTGGAGGTGTTGGCAGCATGAGGACACCATATAGTGACTGAATAACACAGCGTGGAGGTGTTGGCAGCATGAGGAGACCATATAGTGGCTGAATGGCACAGCGTGGAGGTGTTGGCAGCATGAGGAGACCATATAGTGGCTGAATGGCACAGCGTGGAGGTGTTGGCAGCATGAGGACACCATATAGTGGCTGAATGGCACAGCCAGGAGTTGGCAGCATGTGTAGACACTAGGCCTTCACAATCCTTAAGATTAAAAGATGAATTCAGAAATTTAAACCGATGATTTTGGATAGCTAGTGCTACCTACCATAACAAAATTTTTATTCCCAGACCCAGGCCCAGCAGCGGTATCAGTAAACCATATATTGCCTGAATGACACCGCCTGGAGTTGGCTGAAGCATGAGAAGACCCCAGGGCTTCACAATCCCCCCCCCCCCCCCCCCGCCCCCCCCAAAAAAACACAAGAATTTTTGAAATTTAAAATGAAGATTTTGGATAGCTAGTGCTACCATAACAACATTTTCAGTCCCAGACCCAGGCCCAGCAGCAATATCAGTAAACCCTATATTGTCTGAAAGACACAGCCTGGAGTTGGCTGAAGCATGAGGAGACCATAGAATTTTATTTTTTTTTATTTAAGAATTTGAAATTTAATTTAATGATTTTGAAATTTTACATTTAACTCCTAAGTTTTAGTGTCCTGGACCCCGGCGTGTGGGTACAAAGGGCCAAATCTAACAAACCCCCACAGGGCTCATGTGGCCGTGAGATGTAGGCGCAATGTCTCCATTGCCCTGACCAGCCATTGTTTCCAACACTTTTCCCCAAGGCAAACCATGTGAAGAACAGCGTGACACTGCCGTGCCCTGTACACATGGTATGCTGAAGGGCCACTGAGACTTGTCCGGGCAGTGGAGGCTGAGGACATGGTGGAGGATGAGGAGGTGGAGTTGAACAATGTCACAGGACCAACGGGCTGACAGAGTGGAGCATAAAGCAGCATGAGTACACAAGAGGGGTTCACAACCCCTAAAAGTAAAAGGTGAATGTTGAAATCTCTATTGAAGATGGATGTTAGGTAGTGCTACCATCCAAAAATTTAAGGCCCAGTAGTTCCTGAAAGACACAGGAGCAGTCAGGAGCAGGCATCAGAAGTAGCTAAGAGGGTTTCATAACCCCTTACATTGAAAGATCAATGTTGAAATTTCTTTCAAGCATGTATTTAGCTCGTGCTAAACATCCAAAAATGTAAGGCCCAAGCCCAGAAGCATCAATAAGCCAAGTAGTTCCTTAAACACACAGTCAGGAGCAGGCATCAGCAATACCCAAGAGGCTTTCATAACCCCTTACATTGCACGATCAATTTTGAAATTTCAATTAAGCATGTATGTAGCTAGTGCAAACATCCAAAAATTAAAGGCCCAAGGCCAGAAGCATCAGTGAGGCAAGTAGTTCCTGAAAGACACAGGATCAGTCAGGAGCAGGCATTCGCTGTACCCAAGAGGGTTTCATAACCCTAATTGATAACCCAAGAGGGTTTCATAACCACAATTGTGAAGTGTTGGTGTAGCAGCATGGTCAAGGCATCTGGCATTGGTGGGTGGAAATCCTGGCTGATTCATGCCTGATTCATCTTCACAAAGGTCAGTCTCTACATGTTTTTCGTGGAGAGATGAGTTCACTTTGTGGTGACTATGGCCCCGGGCATGTCAAGGTATGCCACAACCTGCTGGTTCAGGTCCTGCTCCATGTCTGCCTGCTGCTGATGAGTTGCTTCACTATGCGGGTGAAGAAAGCTACTGTTACGCCGAGCGCTCCGGGTCTCTGCTCCTCCCTGGAGCGCTCGCGGCATTCATCTCTGTGCAGCGCCCCAGTCAGACCCGCTGACCGGGAGCACTGCACTGGTGTCACCGGCAGGGATGTGATCCGCGTAGCGGGACGCGCCCGCCCGCGGGTTGCATCCCAATCTCCTCACCTGCCCCGTCCTCTTGCTGCTCTGTCCCGGTGCACACGGCCCCGCTCTCTAGGGCGCGCGCGCGCCGGCTCTCTGAAATTTAAAGGGCCAGTGCACCATTAATTGGTGCCTGGCCCAATCAGTACCTACACCTGCGCAATGTGTATAAAAACCCACTTCCCCTTCCTGTCCTTGCCGGATCTTGTTGCCTTGTGCCCTGTGAAAGCGTTTAGTGTGTTCCCAAGCCTGTGTACCCAGACCTTCTGCTGTTGCCCCTGACTACGACTCTTGCTGCCTGCCCTGACCTTCTGCTACGTCCGACCTTGCTCTTGCCTTGTCCCTGTGTACCGCGCCTGTCTCAGCTGTCAGCTGAGGTTGAGTCGCTATCGGGTGGAACGACCTGGGGGTTACCTGCAACAGCAAGTCCATCCCGCTTTGAGGCGGGCTCTGGTGAAAACCAGTAACCCCTTAGACTCCGTTCCCCTGATACGGCCCACGCCATCACCCCACTGACACAGAGGATCCACCACCAGTGTCCTCGCTGCATACCAGTCCGGATCCTGACAGCTACTCATCAGCGACTGTAGACTCAGGCTGCTGCTGGTTGAGCTGGTACTGCTCCTGCCACCCCTCCCCTCCCAAGCAGCCATGGTAGTGGAAGGTGAGCGCAGAGGGCCCCCCGAGTCAGACCTGCGAGTGGATGGACCATGTCGCCGATAGGCATCGGCCAACTGACTACGCAGGATCTCTCTGTAGTAGGTCAGTTTGTCCTCCCTCTCAGTGGGTGTAAAAAAGGCCCCCATTCTGTGACGATAGCGAGGGTCCAATAAGGCGGAGAGCCAGAAGTCATCCCGCTAACAAATTTTGACAATTTGGGGGTCACTACGCAAGCAACTGAGCATGCATTGTGCCATTTGCGCCAGTGACTCGGAGGGACTCCCTGCCTCCATCTCCACTGCATACTGCCACGGTGTGTCTGGGTCCTCTGTCTCGCCTTCCTCATAACCCTCCCGCTCCTCTGGCTGCTCCTGCTCCTCCTCTCCTTTCCGATGAATAGAAACACCGTCCATCTCATCCAACCTAAACTAAACTAAAGGATTGAGGACCCTGATCACAAGAGCTTACAATCTATGAGGAGGAGACAAGAGGAGTGAGGACCCTGATCACAAGAGCTTACAATCTATGAGGAGGAGGAGACAAGAGGAGTGAGGATCCTGATCACAAGAGCTTACAATCTATGAGGAGACAAGAGGAGTGAGGATCCTGATCACAAGAGCTTACAATCTATGAGGAAATAGGAAGGGTAACAACAAGGTTAAAATTGCTCTATTTGTACAGTAAAATCTCCCAATAGTGGTCATTTTTTTATTGCTGGCATAATCCCAAGACTTAAAGGGGTACTCCGGGCCTAAAACTTCTTATCCCCTATTTAATGGATAGGGGATAAGATGTCTGATCGTGGGGATCCCGCCGCTGAAGACCCCCGCAATCTCTCATGCAGCACCCCCTATCATCAGCCTCACGGAGCGAAGATCGCTCTGTATCTGATGACTCACGATCACTGGGCCAGAGTATCGTGATGTCACTGCCCCGCCTCTTGTGATGTCATGCCCTGCCCCCTTAAGGCAAGCCTATGGGAAGGGGCGTGGCGGCCGTCACGCCCCCTCCCATAGACTTGCTTTGAGGGGGCGGGACATGACATCACAAGAGGCGGGGCAGTGACATCACGATACTCTGGCCCAGTGATCGTGAGTCATCAGATACAGAGCGATCTTCGCTCCGTGAGGCTGATGATAGGGGGTGCTGCATGAGAGATTGCGGGGGTCTTCAGCGGCGGGATCCCCACGATCAGACATCTTATCCCCTTTGGATAGGTGGGGTGAGCCACGGGGTGTGAAGGCGAGGTGTATGGGGCAGATGTTGTAGCCCAGGGGAAGGTGTTATTAACCCCGGAATGTTCGTGATGTCAGGGCGTGGTTTTCCCGGTAACAACCCGAACAGTAGCACCGCTATAATGGTAGCTTTACTGAGGTAGACAGATGGTAACAGTCTTTACAGCTAGGCCAGGATCCCAGAGAGGTGGGCAGTAACACAGAAGGACCTCGCAGCTTGCTGGGACTTCACAGCTTGCTGGGACTTGCAGTGACTTTGACAGACTTTAGGACAGCCACGCTGACTATAATAGACTTGACTTGACTGTAGGTAGTCACAGCAGACGTGAACAACTTGACTTACTGGCATATGGTTGTAGGTTTGGCTTGATGCCTCCAGGTATGCTGGACACTAGCTCTGAGACGTCTGGCCCTTAATGTGCCTCAGGATCTAAGAGAGAGATTGTAATGGCTGCCCCTCTTATCAGGGCCAGATTAAGGCTGCCTGGAAGACGGAGCACTTCATTATGTTGCCCCCCCCCCCAGTTCCCCCATATTAGGTTCAGTACAGTTCCCCCACATTAGGTGCAGTACAGTTCCCCACATTAGGTGCAGTATAGTTCCCCTACATTAGGTGCAGTACAGTTTCCCACATTAGGTGCAGTATAGTTCCCCCACATTAGGTGCAGTACAGTTCCCCACATTAGGGGCAGTATAATTTCCCACATTAGGTGCAATATAGTTCCCCACATTAGGTGCAGTATAGTTCCCCACATTAGGTGCAGTATAGTTCCCCCACATTAGGTGAAGTATAGTTCCCCACATTAGGTGCAGTATAGTTCCCCACATTAGGTGCAGTATAGTTCCCCACATTAGGTGCAGTATAGTTCCCCACATTAGGTGAAGTATAGTTCCCCACATTAGGTGCAGTATAGTTCCCCACATTAGGTGCAGTATAGTTCCCCACATTAGGTGCAGTATAGTTCCCCACATTAGGTGCTGTATAGTTCCCCACATTAGGTGCAGTATAGTTCCCCACATTAGGTGCAATATAGTTCCCCACATTAGGTGCAGTATAGTTCCCCACATTAGGTGCAATATAGTTCCCCACATTAGGTGCAGTATAGTTCCCCCACATTAGGTGCAGTATAGTTCCCCCACATTAGGTGCAGTATAGTTCCCCCTCATTAGGTGCAGTATAGTTCCCCCACATTAGGTGCAGTATAGTTCCCCCACATTAGGTGCAGTACAGTTCCCCCCACATTAGGTGCAGTATAGTCCCCCACATTAGGTAAAGTATAGTTCCCTCACAGACATACAGCCTCTAGCCATATACAATGTATGGCTGGAGGCCGTATGCCTGTTTACTGCCCCACTTCAGTGCTCCGTCCAAGGCTCCTTTGTTCTGGGGACCGGGGTCACAATCTACTGCTATGGCCTATGGACCATAGCAGTAGGTCCCGGGAGGTTGGAACACTGAAGATGACGTGCCGCTAGTAACTTACATGCGCGTGCGTCCTCCTCTACGCTCCGCTCTGCTTTTCTCCAATGGGCGCATGCACAGGACGTCAGTGACATCCCTGCTTGCGCTACCTCCTGGCGGCACCTGCGTTTTTAAAGTTAACGCAGGGGCCGCCGCAGAGAGGTAACTGCCGGGACATCCTTGTGTTCTGAAAAGACTTTTTGGGACACAGGGATGTCCCGAGTGTGATGGGGGCCCCCTGCGGGCATAGCGCCAATGATGATCCGGCCCTGCCTCTTATAAAGGGGGCTGAGCCAGAAGCCCATAGGTCAAGCTGCAGGTCACCTGGTTAGCTGGTGCTGTCTGGGTAACAAACACATCATGTGAACACATTATCATGTGACTAACTCAAAGACCTCTTAAGGACCCAGCCATTTTACACCTTAGGGCCCGGCCATTTTTTGAACATCTGACCACTGTCACTTTAAACATTAATAACTCTGGAATTCTTTTAGTTATCATTCTGATTCCGAGATTGTTTTTTCGTGACATATTCTACTTTAGTGGTAAAATTTTTTGGTAACTTGCATCCTTTCTTGGTGAAAAATCCCAAAATGTTATGAAAAATTTGAAAATTTAGCATTTTTCTAACTTTGAAGCTCTCTGCTTGTAAGGAAAATGGATATTCAAAATATTTATGTTTGCATCATAAAATTGACGTGTTTTTACTTTTGGAAGACACCAGAGGGCTTCAAAGTTCAGCAGCAATTTTCCAATTTTTCACAAAATTTCCAAACTCACAATTTTTCTGGGACCAGTTCAGGTTTGAAGTGGATTTGAAGGGTCTTCATCTTAGAAATACCCCACAAATGACCCCATTATAAAAACTGCACCCCCCCAAAGTATTCAAAATGATATTCGGTCAGTCTTTTAACCCTTTAGGTGTTTCACAGGAATAGCAGGAAAGTGAAGGAGAAAATTCACAATCTTCATTTTTTACACTCGCATGTTCTTGTAGACCCAATTTTTGAATTTTTACAAGGGATAAAAGGAGAAAATTTATACTTATATTTGTAGCCCAATTTCTCTCGAGTAAGCAGATACCTCATATGTCTATATAAAGTGTTCGGCGGGCGCAGTAGAGGGCTCAGAAGCGAAGGAGCGACAAGGGGATTTTGGAGAGTACGTTTTTCTGAAATGGTTTTTGGGGGGCATGTTGCATTTAAGAAGCCCCTATGGTGCCAGAACAGCAAAAAATAAAACACATGCCATACCATTTTGGAAACAAGACCCCTTGAGGAACGTAACAAGGAATTAAGTGAGCCTTAATACCCCACATGTGTTTCACGACTTTTGCATATGTAAAAAAATAAAATAAAATTTCACTAAAATGTGTGTTTCCCCCCAAATTTCACATTTTTGCAAGGGTTAATAGCAGAAAATACCCCCCAAAATTTTTAACCCCATCTCTTCTGAGTATGGCGGTACCCCATAAGTTGACCAGAAGTGCACTACGGGTGAACTACAATACTCAGAAGAGAAGGAGTCATATTTGGCTTTTTGAGAGCAAATTTTGCTCGGGGGCATGTCGCATTTAGGAAGCCCCTATGGTGCCAGGAGAGCAAAAAAAAAACCCAAATGGCATACCATTTTGGAAACTAGACCCCTTGAGGAGCGTAACAAGGAATAAAGTGAGCCTTAATACCCCAAAGGGGTTTCACGACTTTTGCATACGTAAAAAAAAAATTATAATTTCACTAAAATGTGTGTTTCCCCCCCAAATTTCACATTTTTGTAAGGGTTAATAGCAAAAAATACCCCCCAAAATTTGAAACCCAATCTCTTCTGAGTATGGAGGTACCCCATAAGTTGACCTGAAGTGCACTACGGGTGAACTACAATGCTCAGAAGAGAAGGAGTCATATTTGGCTTTTTGAGAGCAAATTTTGCTCGGGGGGCATGTCACATTTAGGAAGCCCCTATGGGGCCAGAACAGCAAAATAACCCCCACATGGCATACCATGCTGGTCTAGACCCCAACTTCACCTTTTCATAAGGGGTGAAAGGAGAAAAATACCCCCAAAATTTGTTAGGCAATTTCTCCCGAGTACGGCGATACTCCATGTGTGGCCCTAAACTGTTGCTTTGAAATACGACAGGGCTCCAAAGTGAGAGCGCCATGCGCAATTGAGGCCTGAATTAGGGATTTGTATAGGGGTGGACATAGGGGTATTCTACGCCAGTGATTCCCAAACAGGGTGCCTCCAGCTGTTGCAAAACTCCCAGCATGCTTGGACAGTCAACGGCTGTCCAGCAATACTGGGAGTTGTTGCTTTGCAACAGCTGGAGGCTCCATTTTGGAAACAGTGGCGTACCAGACGTTTTTCATTTTTATTGGGGAGGGGGCTGTGTAGGGGTATGTGTATATGTAGTGTTTTTTACTTTTTATTTTATTTTGTGTTAGTGTAGTGTAGTGTTTTTAGGGTACAGTCACACGGGCGGGGGGGTTACAGCGAGTTTCCCGCTGCGAGTTTGAGCTGCCGCGCAAAATTTGCTGCATCGCAAACTTGCACCCTGATACTCACTGTAAGCCCCCTGCCCATGTGAATGTACCCTGTACATTCACAGGGGGGGGACCTCCAGCTGTTGCAAAACTACAACTCCCAGCATGCACAGTCTATCAGTGCATGCTGATAGTTATAGTTTTGCAACAGCTGGAGGCACACGGGTTGGGAAACACTGAGTTAGGAAACAGACAATGTTTCCCAACCAGTGTGCCTCCAGTTGTTGCACAACCACTACTCCCAAACATTCTCAGGCATGCTGGAAGTAGTAGTTCGGCAACATCTTTAGAGCCAGATGTTGCCGAACTACAACTTCCAGCATGCTAGTTTTGCAACACCTGGAGGACTACAGTTTGCAGACCACTAATACAGTGGTTCCCAATCTGTGCCCTTCCTGATGTTGCAAAACTACAACTCCCAGTATGCCAAAACTGTCCAGGCATGCTGGGAGTTGTAGTTCTGCAACATCTGAAGGGCCAGATGTTACAGAACTACAACTCCCAGCATGCCTGAACAGTAAGGGCATGCTGAGAATGTGTAGTTTTGCAACATCTGGATGGGCACAGTGGTCTCCAAACTGTGGACCTCCAGATGTTGCAAAACTGCAACTCCCAGCATGCCCAGACGCCAAGGGCTGTCTGGGCATGCTGGGAGTTGTAGTATACAGGGTCCCATTAGAGCAATGCATGTTGCTTTACGGCGACGTGCATTGCTGTAAAGGGCCCGACCGCGGCTGAAGAGAAACTCACCTGTCACCGCCGCCACCGTCTTCATCGTCTGGATCCGGGTCTTCAGGGACGAGGAAAGTACCGGGGCCGGGACCCAGCACTCCCCCGTCCCCCGCCGTGTCCTCCGGTCTTCCTCCCGTCCTCTCCGGACTTCAAGGGGCCGGGCAGGACGGGAGGAAGTAACCGCCCCCCCTCCTGCGATTGGTCGGTTAACTAACCGACGGATCGCAGGGCATAGGAGGAGGTGGCAGGCTTGCCACCTCGCTCCTATACTTTAGCATGGTCCTGGCTGTCTGTGACAACCGGGATCATGCGAAATTACCGGGCGGCTGGGTCCCAGAGACCCGATCAGCCCGGTATCGCCGCAGATCGCAAGGGCGATTTCCCTACATGGCCCCCCTCAGCGTTTGCCCTGGATCCCTGCTGAAGGATTTCAGCAGGGGTCCGCTTCCGATCTCTGCCGGCGGAGACCAAGAAAACGCCAGGGCGTATTGATACGCCCTGGGTCCTTAAGGACCAGGGTGTGAGGACGTATCCATACGCTCTGGGTCCTTAAGAGGTTAAAGGTCCTTTATATATAACACTATACATAATATATATTACTATGGGGGAGACACTGCAGGAGGGCCCCTAGGACACAGAGGGACTGAACCTGACAGAGCCTAAGTACTGTACGGGACTATATCACATAGGGGATAAGATGTCTTAGGGCCGGAGTACCCCTTGAATGTTTTTGCACCCTCTGAATAGGGGACATTTCTAATAGCGGATTCAGACAAACCCAATAGGGAGCAACACACTCCCAATAGGGGACAACCAGGCTTATGTAGTGGCCCTGTGTACAAGACACTCAGGGCCACCGTCAGGGGGGTACAGGCAATACCCCAGTAAGGGGCCCAGGGTCCAAGGAGGCCCAGGCCCCAACTGCACCCCCGTGAAGCAGCCCCAGCACAGAAGCAGAAGACCGCTGTTTAAACAGTGCTCTCCGTCTTCTGTTCATCTGCCGGCAATATCAAGGAGGGGGAATACAATGGTACAGGGGGGATGAAATGGTACAGGGGGGATGAAATGGTACAGGGGGGATGAAATGGTACAGGGGGGATGAAATGGTACAGGGGGGATGAAATGGTACAGGGGGGATGAAATGGTACAGGGGGGTGTTAAGAGGTGATTAAATGGCACAGGGAGATTTTACTGTAATATTGCATTTCATCATGTTTTATAGGTAACTAGCTGAATACCCGGCATTGCCCGGTTTTTCCTTCCTAATCCTTGTTGGGGAGGAAAAGGAAGCTTTTGACTTCATATCCTGTCCTCATATATTGTTGTCATATCCCAACCTCCTATCCCGTCATCATATCTCGACCTCATTTACCATACTCACATCCCGTCCTCATATCCTGACCTCCTCTCCCGACCTCCTATCCCATCCTCCTATCCCGACCTCCTATCCCGACCTCCTATCCCGTCCTCATATCCCATCCTCCTATCTCGACCTCCTATCTCGACCTCCTATCCTGACCTCCTATCCCGACCTCCTATCCCATCCTCCTATCTCGACCTCCTATCCCGACCTCCTATCCCGACCTCCTATCCCGTCCTCATATCACATCCTTCTATATCGACTTCCTATCTCGACCTCCTATAACGACCTCCTATCCTGACCTCCTATCCAGTCCTCCTATCTCGACCTCCTATCTCAACCTCCTATCCCGTCATCCTATCCAGTCCATCTATCCCAACCTCCTATCTCGACCTCCTATTCTGACCTCCTATCCCATCCTCATATCCCGTCCTCATATCCCATCCTCCTATATCGACCTCCTATATCGACCTCCTATCTCGACCTCCTATCTCAACCTCCTATCCCGACCTCCTATCTCGACCTCCTATCCCGACATCCTATCCAGTCCATCTATCCCAACCTCCTATCTCGACCTCCTATCCTGACCTCCTATCCCGTCCTCATATCCCATCCTCCTATATCGACCTCCTATCTTGACCTCCTATCTCAACCTCCTATCCTGACCTCCTATTCCGTCCTCCTATCTCGACCTCCTATCCCGTCCTCCCATCTCGACCTCCTATCTCGACCTCTTATCCTGATCTCCTATCCCGACCTCCTATCCCCTCCTCTTATCCTGTCCATCTACCCCAACCTCCTATCTCGACCTCCTATCCCGACCTCCTATCCCAACCTCCTATTCCGGTCCCCCTATCCTGACCTCCTATCCCGACCCTTAATATGTGTACCAGGTATTGAAATATCTCCAGCCGTACGGAAGTTATGTGGGAACATACATTTCCCATTGATTTACATGGGACTATAAACAAAAACCCAGACCCTCACAAATGGGGGTAGTTAACCCCTTAAGGACACATGACGTACTGGAACGTCATGTGTCCACTCCCGATCTATAACGCGGGGCCACGGCGTGGCCCCGCGTCATAGCGGTTCGGGCCCGGCCTCTAACAACGGCCGGGACCCGTGGCTAATAGCGCGCGGCATTGATCGCTGTGCCGCGCGCTATTAACCCTTTGAACGCCGCGTCTAAAGTGAAACCGAAAGCATGCCGGCTAGCTCAGTGGGCTGTTCGGGATAGCCGCGGTGAAATCGCGGCATCCCGAACAGCTGACAGGACAGCGGGAGGGCCCCTACCTGCCTCCTCGCTGTCCGATCGCCGAATGACAGCTCAGTGCCTGAGATCCAGACATGAGCAGTCATGCGGCAGAATCATCGATCACTGGTTTCTTATGAGAAACCAGTGATCAATGTAAAAGATCAGTGTGTGCAGTGTTATAGGTCCCTATGGGACCTATAACACTGCAAAAAAAAAGTGCAAAAAAAAAGTGAATAAACATCATTTAACCCCTTCCCTATTAAAAGTTTGAATCACCCCCCTTTTCCCATAAAAGAAAAAACACAGTGTAAATAAAAATAAAAATAAACATAAATGGTATCGCCGCGTGCGGAAATGTCCGAATTATAAAAATAT
>NC_079191.1:20715968-20817700 GCF_029499605.1 Hyla sarda
ATCTGCCCGAAATGCGCTGAAATGTCAGACCATGTTGGAGGAGGTCTAAATGCAGTTTAAGCTGTAGACCCTGAAGTCTGAGCACAGAATTTATCAAGGGCTGTGAGACCTTTGATAAATTAGGAGCACAATAGGCAGGAGACGACCACATACGCTGGTCTATAAGCATACCCAGAATAGACTAGATTAGGAAATGTCCCCCATTGTGTTTTGCCAATAATGGTAGAGATATCCGGGATATCTTTAGACTTCCACAGTGTCGCAATCATAATGTGAGCACTCGTTAACACATGAAATATAAGAGCCCAGCTACATATTGGGAATTTATTCAAATCCAGAGACAATAGTGTCAGACCTGGTCCCGAGGAAAAGTGAAGAGATAGAGTGGTCTGAAAAAAATCTAATATTTCTAACCAGAATAGTTTAATAAGGGGACATTTCCACCAAATGTGTATGAAAGTCCCTTTTCCATTTCCGGATCTCCAACATAACGGCGATATTTGTGGATGTATAGACGATATTTGGTAAGGCGTTTGATACCATCTATACATTGATTTACAGGAGGATTCCCAGTGATTAGAACTGGGATTCCTCCCGTAAATTAATGTATAAAAAAAAAAGGCAAAGTGAATAGTGAAGTCCACTGAACATCAAGTATTTGTATTCCTAAATCCCTCTCCCAATGAACCTCAAAGAAACTCTGGAATTGGGAGCTAAGCTCCATAAGATATATGTTCTTGATACCCCCCTTTTTTAATCTCTTTATGACAATCAAAATATTGTGTATAACCTTGAGAAGATGTAGATGTTGGCCACACAATAGATGTCAAAAGGTGCCTCAATTGTAAGTATTTAAAAAAATCGCTAGAAGGGATAGGATATTTATTCCTTATCTCTTCAAAAGATAGGACCAATTACCCTTTGCTCTGTAAAGGGGTCACGGCAGGTGGTGGATCCTCTGGGCCTGTGTCGATGATGACGTGAGCCGTGCCAGGGAGCATAGTCTAAGGTGCCGCTGGTTTTCACCAGAGCCCACCGCAAAACGGGATGGTCTTGCTACAGCAGGCAGCACCCAGGCCGCTACTCCTGATAGAACTCATCCACACAGGATGCTGGGATGTGGTATGGCACAAAAGAAAACTGGCAAGACGAGGTCAAGGTATCAAGGTAGCAGTGGGTAAAGGATCAGGAACACAGATATCAGGAACACAGTATGCTTTTACTAGGGCACAAGGCAACAAAGATCCGTCTGGGAACAAAGAGAGAAGCTGATACCTAAAGACAAGGTGCAAGTGTAGACACTTAATTAAATGAGTACTGGCCCTTTAAATGTAAGTGCTCCAGCGCGCACGCCGGGGCTGCGGGAACAGAAACACCAGGGAGGTAAGTGACGGGCTGGGATTCGCATGCGGGCGCGTCCAGCGATGCAAATCCCAGCCCCGCTGGCAGCGGGGACATAACAAGAGAGCGTTCACGGTCAGCGTGTCTGGCCGGTGCACAGATGTTACAGTCCCCCCCCCTTTGGTCTCCCCCTCTTCTTTGTAACTCAGAAAGTTCCCCACTACATGAGACCAAGGGGTTTCTGCAATGGGCAAAAACTGTAAGGGACTTGCTGGTTTCTGTCATGGAGTCTTCCGTCTTCTGAGATGACCAACTGGCAAAGAAGAATGAAGGCACAGAAGATATCACAGGAGGAACATTATGCCTTGTCGTGAAGTCCAATCCTGCAACATCGGAGGATCTGGAAAGAGCATCGGCTCTGAAGCTATTATTAGTAGGCCTAAGAGGGGGCACGAGACAGTGATCTTGGCAAAATTGTCCCCAACAAGTGATTTCACCAGATTTCCAGTCAAGTTGGGGAGAATGACATTGAAGCCAAAGAAGACCAAGAAGAAGCTCCGAAGTACAATTTGGTAGCACATAAAACTCAATTTTTTCCTTATGCAAATCCCCTACTTGCTTGACGAGGGGTTCAGTGTGGAATTGCACCTTACAGTTCAGATTTTGTCCATTAACAGAAGAAATGTAGAAGGGCTTGACAAGACACGTCACTGGAAGACGGTGTTTATGGACCTGAGAGACACCAATGAAGTTTCCAGCGGAACCGGAGTCCAAAAAAGCAGAAGCGATGAAAGAACTTGGCAGAGGTAAAAACTTGAAACGGGGTGGTCAAGCGAGGAGAGGTAATATTCACATCTAGTGACGCCACTCCTACTTGTCCAAGATGAGAGTGTTCTCCCGGACGCAGAGGACGTATAGAACAGTCTTTGAGAAAGTGCTCCAGACTGGCACAATATAGGCACAAATTCTCATTGCGTCGACGGGATCTTTCCTGCTGTGTTAAGCAAAAACGGTCCACTTCCATAGCCTCTTCGGCAGGAGACAAAGACTGTAGAGTTGGATGGTGGAACACGGGTGCCAGACGAGGTAATCGCCATGTTCGGGCAGGTTCTTTTTCCAAAGGAAGTTGTTCCAGCCTCTTGGCAAAACGCACATCAATTCGAGTGGCTAAATGGATAAGTTCGCTCAGGTTAGTCAGAGAATCTTGTGCAGCGAGAGCATCCTTGATTCTAGAGGAAAGTCCTTTTTTAAAGGTAGCACATAAGGCCTCGTCATTCCAAGCAAGTTCAGAAGCAAGTGTGTGGAACTGAATAGCGTAGTCACCAACGGAGGAGTTCCCTTGGCAGAGGTTCAGAAGAGCCGTCTCAACAGAGGAGGCTCGCGCGGGTTCTTCAAATGCATTGCGGATTTCTGCAAGGAAGGTCAACAGCTTCAAAGAGACTGGATCTCTACGATCCCAGAGAGGAGAAGCCCAATGGGGAGAAGACCATTATCTGTGATGGGGGAGAACATTAACCGTGATAGGGGAGAAGACCATTATCTGTGATGGGGAGAACATTAACTGTGATAGGGGAGAAGACCATTATCTGTGATGGGGAGAAGACCATTATCTGTGATGGGGGAGAACATTAACTGTGATAGGGGAGAAGACCATTATCTGTGATGGGGAGAAGACCATTATCTGTGATGGGGGAGAACATTAACTGTGATAGGGGAGAAGACCATTATCTGTGATGGGGAGAAGACCATTATCTGTGATGGGGGAGAACATTAACTGTGATAGGGGAGAAGACCATTATCTGTGATGGGGAGAAGACCATTATCTGTGATGGGAGAGAAGAACCTTATCTGTGATGGGGGAGAAGAACATTATCTGTGATGGGAGAGAAGAACATTTATCTGTGATGGGGGAGAACATTATCTGTGATGGGGGAGATCATTATCTGTGATGGGAGAGAACATTATCTGTGATGGGGAGAAGAACATATGGTGGGTATAAATGTTTTTCATGGGGATCTAAATGTTATACAGTTTCATTACCATGTTAAAAATAGGTTATTTATCATTATAAAATACTCCATGCTTTATTTCCTCCCTAGGCAATAGGTGACAGGTCTCTCACAAGTTAAGCCAGAACTCCTTGCTCTAAATACTGGCTTGGCATTAAATCCATATCTGTTTCTGTAACTGGCACAAAAAGCTGATTTTTAGGGAATGCTACCTGGAAAGGTTTTGTGATTGAGCTGCTTTGCATATTCTATCTATCTCATATCTTTCTTTCTTTCTATCTATCTATGTATCTATTTATCTTTCTATCTATCTATCTATCTATCTCATATCTATCTATCTATTTATCTCATATCTATCTATCTCATATCTATCTATCTATCTCATATCTATCTCATATCTATCTATCTATTTCATATCTATCTATCTCATATCTATCTATCTATCTATCTCATATCTATCTATCTATCTCATATCTATATATCTATCTCATATCTATCTACCTATCGCATATCTTTCTTTCTGTCTTTCTTTCTATGTATCTCATATCTATCTTCTATCTATATATCTATCTCATATCTATCTACCATCTATCTATCTATCTATTTTCTAACTATATATCTGTCTCATATCTATCTTTCCTTCTATCTACCTATCTATCTATCCATCTGTCTGTCTATCTATCTATCTATCTATCTATCTACCTTCTATCTATATATCTATCTATCTATCTATCTATCTATCATCTATCTATTCTACCAGGAGCTTATTATACAAGGATAGTAAAGTTCTTTGAAGACCATAAGTTGAATGATCTTTATGACCTTTACCCGTGGAAAAGAGTTTGCGGTTGAATTTAGGGTAAGTCACACATAATTCACCAAGCCAATCATTATAGGGGTGATTATTCTGCATGGTGCCAAAGGCAAAGTTTCATATTAGGAGCAGTTTCATGGTTGGTAGAAGTGGGAGAGGATTTCTGTCTACATACGGATTGGCTGGCTCCATTTTCTAGGTGGTTTATATAGATCACCCTCAATAGTTTTCCTGGTAGAATTGAGCTATCTGTTCCACAAGATCATGGCGGTCATCTTGGTGTTGCTGCTGTGTTTGACCAGTTGTCCTCTCAGTCAAGCTCTTCCAGTACCGGTGAGTGAAGATCCTAAAGTACTAAACGACCCTCCCGTAATTCTCTCAATAACAATAACATCTCTTTCCTTTTCCTTATAGATTTCTGGACATGATGTTCAAGGTGATTAGATTTTTTTGTTTTGTTTTATTCCTATTTAAAGGGGTATTCCAGGAAAAAAAACTTTATATATATATATATATATATATATATATATATATATATATATATATATCAACTGGCTTTAGAAAGTTAAACAGATTTGTTAATCACTTCTATTACATTTTTTTAATCCTTTCAGTACTTATGAACTGCTGAAGTTGAGTTATTCTCTTCTGTCTAAGTGCTCTCTGATGACACCTGTCTCGGGAACTGTCCAGAGTAGAAACAAATCCCCAGAGCAAACCTCTTCTACTCTGTGCAGTTCCCGAGACAAGCAGAGGTGTCAGCAGAGAGCACTGTTGCCAGACAGAAAAGAACAACTTAATTTCAGCAGCTGATAATTATTGGAAGGATTAAGATTTTTTTTTTTATAGAAGTCATTTACAAATCTGTTTAACTTTCTGGAGCCAGTTGATATATAAAAATATTTTTTTTCCCTGGAATACCCCTTTAACTTTCAACTACATTTACCTTTCTCCATGCAAACATAATCTTATAGTGTCATGTAAAAGGGGCATAAACTGCAACATTATGCACCAAAAATGATCAAGCGCACAATATTGGCATAAACTAAGCCAACTAAACCTACTGGTCTAAACTCATATGTACAAAATGTATAAAAAATAATGGCCAGTGTGATATATCGGGTGCATTTTACACTGTCTGGTCTGAGTTTTAGACAGTATCAGTTGTAATGACTCTTTAATCTTTACAGATGCTGAGGTGGACAAGAGGATAGTATCTGAGATAATACGGGAAACAAACAAAGGTGCGGGTTCAGCCTTCCATGGTGGATCATATAACTGGCCTTAGTATGCCATGATATACTCTATAATGTTTATATAGAAATATTAATTATTATTATTATAACATAAAGGGGTACTCCGCCCCTAGACAGCTTAAGTGACAGGGGTTAAGTTCGGGGGGGAAAGCGAGGGAACTCACCCAAGATTTCCAATTAAGGGCTGGTCCTGTTAATGGAAACAGTGTTCCTGTTTTGGAAAAAGTGAGGGCACTCAGTTCCTATGCATTTCTGCAGGACTTGAGCCCTGTAGATATATATATATATATATATATATATATATATATACACACACTGTGTGTGTATATATATATATATATATATATACACACAGCAGTCCCTCAAGTTACAATATTAATTGGTTCCAGGAAGACCATTGTATGTTGAATCCATTGCATGTTGAAACCGTAACTCTATGGAAACCTGGTAATTGGTTCTGAAGCCACCAAAATGTCATCCAAAAATAGGAAAAAGGGAGAATTAAAGATAAATAAATAGATAACTAATATAGATAAAGCAAATCCTTACATATAAAAGTAATAAAGAGCTGCTGGGAGCTGTAAATCACTGTCTAT
Organism: Hyla sarda; assembly: GCF_029499605.1. Taxonomy (NCBI): domain Eukaryota; kingdom Metazoa; phylum Chordata; class Amphibia; order Anura; family Hylidae; genus Hyla; species Hyla sarda. The sequence goes on from NC_079191.1 coordinate 20,721,985, forward strand.
TTCAGTGTTTTCCAAAGAGGGTGCCTCCAGTTGTTGCAAAACTACAACTCCCAGCATGCTGGGAGTTGTAGTTTTGCAACAGCTGGAGGCACCCTCTTTGGGAAACACTAGTCTATGTAGAGGACAGGAGCTTCTTCAGGGTCCTGTACAGTACACAGTGTCCTGAAAAAAAGTAACATGGAGCCGCCCTCACCTGGTGTCCAAAGGAGCAGCTAACCCTGGTACAGGTAAAGAGTACAGAACATGTAATACCTCCCTGTACTGTAGGGGGCGCTACCAGACACCAGTCAGTGCATACACTTCAGTAATACAGGTCAGTTCTTCAAGCCCTTGACACGTTTCACAGATTCCATAGCATTCTATGTTGAGTCTGGTTTCAAGTTACAATGGTCCAGAAAAGACCATTGTATGTTGAAACTATTGTATGTTGAGGCCATTGTAAGTTGAGGGATCACTGTATATATATATACGAATGTATTTTTAATGAACAACCTTGTGTCTATAAAATTGTGAATGCAGAAGAACGCTCCCTTATGGTGTTAAGGCAGAAATCTCACACAATGTATCCAGATTGTTTTGACAACTTGTTTTCCTCCTCCCCAGATATCGTCAATGATGATGAGACCCATTTTAGGCCGGTGTCCGATATAATAGAGGAAGTAAACAAAGGTAAGTCTCCAGCCTTCCATTGTGCATCAGTCAACTGGATTTTACTCTTGCTTTACCCTCACCACATTATTACCCATAAACCTTCTTCTGTAGCCTACCAAAAGGCAGACTGGCATCTTATTAATATAGCCAAAACTCTCCCTATATTTGAAGTAGAGGGCCATCGTGTGGTCTATTGGTGTTTGCGTAGTTTAAGATATATGTATCTAGACCAATAATTCACAAACTTTTTAAATCCTTAACAGTGTACTCCGCCCCTAGACATCTTATCCTTTAGTCAATGGATAGGGGATTAGATGTCTGATCATGTTGGGACCCCCACGATCTCCCTGCTACACCTGGCGTTCGTTTAGAGTGTCGGGTGCTGTGTCGGAGGCCCGTGATGTCACAGTCATGCCCCCTCAATGCAAGTCTATGGCCGTCACACCCCCTCCCATAGACTTGCATTGAGGGGGCATGGCCGCGACATCACAGGCGGGCATGACTGGAACATCACGAGCCTCTGCCCTGCATCGCCAGTCATCTGTGCGCCAGATGTCTGGGGTGCCGCAGCCGAGATCATGGGGGTACCCAGCAGAGAGACCCCCGCCATCAGACCAAAGGATAGGGGTAAGATGGGGCGGAGTACCACTTTAAAGTGTCCTTGTGATTAAAAAAACTAAAAAACTTTAGACAAGTCAAATGTTTTAACTAGTTGGGCTGTGGGTGCTAAGACCCCAACTGAATACTAGAACGAGTAAATAAAAGTGCCCATCTATGTGCTTCTCTCCACGTCTCTCCTCACTATGGGAGACAGAGTCTATAGAAAGTCTATAGAGCCTGCAGCATGGAGAGAAAAGGGGTTCTGTTCTCAGATGTCATGTGACACCCATGAGTAAGGAGGTGATGTCTACATCAGAAACACGTTGGGTCTGAACCCAGTGTCAAGTACCGTACTGTATATTTTTACGGAACATTTAATAAAGGATATTGTTACGCCGAGCGCTCCGGGTCCCCGCTCCTCCCCGGAGCGCTCGCTTCACTCTCCCCGCTGCAGCGCTCCGGTCACGTCCTCTGACCCGGGGCGCTGCGATCCCGCTGCCAGCCGGGATGCGATTCGCGATGCGGGTAGCGCCCGCTCGCGATGCGCACCCCGGCTCCCCTACCTGACTCGCTCCCCGTCTGTTCTGTCCCGGCGCGCGCGGCCCCGCTCCCTAGGGCGCGCGCGCGCCGGGTCTCTGCGATTTAAAGGGCCACTGCGCCGCTGATTGGCGCAGTGGTTCCAATTAGGGTAATCACCTGTGCACTTCCCTATATTACCTCACTTCCCTTGCACTCCCTTGCCGGATCTTGTTGCCTTAGTGCCAGTGAAAGCGTTCCTTGTGTGTTCCTTGCCTGTGTTTCCAGACCTTCTGCCGTTGCCCCTGACTACGATCCTTGCTGCCTGCCCCGACCTTCTGCTACGTCCGACCTTGCTTCTGCCTACTCCCTTGTACCGCGCCTATCTTCAGCAGCCAGAGAGGTGAGCCGTTGCTAGTGGATACGACCTGGTCACTACCGCCGCAGCAAGACCATCCCGCTTTGCGGCGGGCTCTGGTGAAAACCAGTAGTGGCTTAGAACCGGTCCACTAGGACGGTCCACGCCAATCCCTCTCTGGCACAGAGGATCCACTACCTGCCAGCCGGCATCGTGACAGTAGATCCGGCCATGGATCCCGCTGAAGTTCCTCTGCCAGTTGTCGCTGACCTCACCACGGTGGTCGCCCAGCAGTCACAACAGATAGCGCAACAAGGCCAACAGCTGTCTCAACTGACCGTTATGCTACAACAGTTACTACCACAGCTTCAGCAGTCATCTCCTCCGCCAGCTCCTGCACCTCCTCCGCAGCGAGTGGCCGCTCCTGGGATACGCTTATCCTTGCCGGATAAATTTGATGGGGACTCTAAGTTTTGCCGTGGCTTTCTTTCCCAATGTTCCCTGCATCTGGAGATGATGTCGGACCTGTTTCCCACTGAAAGGTCTAAGGTGGCTTTCGTAGTCAGTCTTCTGTCCGGAAAAGCCCTGTCATGGGCCACACCGCTCTGGGACCGCAATGACCCCGTCACTGCCTCTGTACACTCCTTCTTCTCGGAAATCCGAAGTGTCTTTGAGGAACCTGCCCGAGCCTCTTCTGCTGAGACTGCCCTGTTGAACCTGGTCCAGGGTAATTCTTCCGTTGGCGAGTATGCCGTACAATTCCGTACACTTGCTTCAGAATTGTCCTGGAATAATGAGGCCCTCTGCGCGACCTTCAAAAAAGGCCTATCCAGCAACATTAAAGATGTTCTGGCCGCACGAGAAATCCCTGCTAATCTACATGAACTCATTCACCTAGCCACTCGCATTGACATGCGTTTTTCTGAAAGGCGCCAGGAACTCCGCCAAGATATGGACTCTGTTCGCACGAGGCGTTTCGTCTCCTCGGCTCCTCTCTCCTCTGGTCCCCTGCAATCTGTTCCTGTGCCTCCCGCCGTGGAGGCTATGCAGGTCGACCGGTCTCGCCTGACACCTCAAGAGAGGACACGACGCCGTATGGAGAACCTCTGCCTGTACTGTGCTAGTACCGAACACTTCCTGAGGGATTGTCCTATCCGTCCTCCCCGCCTGGAAAGACGTACGCTGACTCCGCACAAAGGTGAGACAGTCCTTGATGTCTACTCTGCTTCTCCACGTCTTACTGTGCCTGTGCGGATGTCTGCCTCTGCCTTCTCCTTCCCTGCTGTGGCCTTCTTGGACTCTGGATCTGCAGGAAATTTTATTTTGGCCTCTCTCGTCAACAGGTTCAACATCCCGGTGACCAGTCTCGCCAGACCCCTCTACATCAATTGTGTAAATAATGAAAGATTGGACTGTACCATACGTTTCCGCACGGAGCCCCTTCTTATGAGCATCGGATCTCATCATGAGAGGATTGAACTTTTGGTCCTCCCCAATTGCACCTCGGAAATTCTCCTTGGACTTCCCTGGCTTCAACTTCATTCCCCTACCCTGGATTGGTCCACTGGGGAGATCAAGAGTTGGGGGTCCTCTTGTTCCAAGAACTGTCTAAAACCGGTTCCCAGTAACCCTTGCCGTAACTCTGTGGTTCCTCCAGTAACCGGTCTCCCTAAGGCCTATATGGACTTCGCGGATGTTTTCTGCAAAAAACAAGCTGAGACACTACCTCCTCACAGGCCTTATGATTGCCCTATCGACCTCCTCCCGGGTACTACTCCACCCCGGGGCAGAATTTATCCTCTCTCTGCCCCAGAGACTCTTGCCATGTCCGAATACGTCCAGGAGAATCTAAAGAAGGGCTTTATCCGTAAATCCTCCTCTCCTGCCGGAGCCGGATTTTTCTTTGTGTCCAAAAAAGATGGCTCCCTACGTCCTTGCATTGACTACCGCGGTCTTAATAAAATCACGGTTAAGAACCGCTACCCCTTACCCCTCATCTCTGAACTCTTTGATCGCCTCCAAGGTGCCCACATCTTCACTAAATTGGACTTAAGAGGCGCCTATAACCTCATCCGCATCAGAGAGGGGGACGAGTGGAAAACGGCATTTAACACCAGAGATGGACACTTTGAGTATCTGGTCATGCCCTTTGGACTGTGCAACGCCCCTGCCGTCTTCCAAGACTTTGTCAATGAAATTTTTCGTGATCTGTTATACTCCTGTGTTGTTGTATATCTGGACGATATCCTAATTTTTTCTGCCAATCTAGAAGAACACCGCCAGCATGTCCGTATGGTTCTTCAGAGACTTTGTGACAACCAACTCTATGCCAAAATTGAGAAATGTCTGTTTGAATGCCAATCTCTTCCTTTTCTAGGATATTTGGTCTCTGGCCAGGGACTACAGATGGATCCAGACAAACTCTCTGCCGTCTTAGATTGGCCACGCCCCTCCGGACTCCGTGCTATCCAACGCTTTTTGGGGTTCGCCAATTATTACAGGCAATTTATTCCACATTTTTCTACCATTGTGGCTCCTATCGTGGCTTTAACCAAAAAAAGTGCTGATCCCAAGTCCTGGCCTCCTCAAGCAGAAGACGCCTTTAAACGACTCAAGTCTGCCTTTTCTTCGGCTCCCGTCCTCTCCAGACCTGACCCTTCCAAACCCTTCCTATTGGAGGTTGATGCCTCCTCAGTGGGAGCTGGAGCTGTTCTTCTACAAAAAAATTCTTCCGGGCATGCTGTCACTTGTGGTTTTTTCTCTAGGACCTTCTCTCCAGCGGAGAGGAACTACTCCATCGGGGATCGAGAGCTTCTAGCCATTAAATTAGCACTTGAGGAATGGAGGCATCTGCTGGAGGGATCAAGTTCTCCTGTTATTATCTACACCGACCACAAGAACCTCTCCTACCTCCAGTCTGCCCAACGGCTGAATCCTCGCCAGGCCCGGTGGTCTCTGTTCTTTGCCCGATTTAATTTTGAGATTCACTTTCGTCCTGCCGATAAGAACATTAGGGCCGATGCTCTCTCTCGTTCCTCGGATGCCTCAGAAGTTGATCTCCCTCCGCAACACATCATTCCACCTGACTGCCTGATCTCCACTTCTCCTGCCTCCATCAGGCAGACTCCTCCAGGGAAGACCTTTGTTTCTCCACGCCAACGCCTCGGAATCCTCAAATGGGGTCACTCCTCCCATCTCGCAGGTCATGCGGGCATCAAGAAATCTGTGCAACTCATCTCCCGCTTCTATTGGTGGCCGACTCTGGAGACGGATGTTGGGGACTTTGTGCGAGCCTGCACTATCTGTGCCCGGGATAAGACTCCTCGCCAGAAGCCCGCTGGTTTTCTTCATCCTCTGCCTGTCCCCGAACAGCCTTGGTCTCTGATTGGTATGGATTTTATTACTGATTTACCCCCTTCCCGTGGCAACACTGTTATTTGGGTGGTCGTTGATCGATTCTCCAAAATGGCACATTTCATCCCTCTTCCTGGTCTTCCTTCTGCGCCTCAGTTGGCTAAACAATTTTTTGTACACATTTTTCGTCTTCACGGGTTGCCTACGCAGATTGTCTCGGATAGAGGTGTCCAATTCGTGTCTAAATTCTGGAGGGCTCTCTGTAAACAACTCAAGATTAAATTAAATTTTTCCTCTGCATATCATCCCCAGTCCAATGGACAAGTAGAAAGAATTAACCAGATCTTGGGTGATTATTTGCGACATTTTGTTTCCTCCCGCCAGGATGACTGGGCAGATCTCCTTCCATGGGCCGAATTCTCGTATAACTTCAGGGTCTCTGAATCTTCCTCCAAATCCCCATTTTTCGTGGTGTACGGCCGTCACCCTCTTCCCCCCCTCCCTACCCCCTTGCCCTCTGGTCTGCCCGCTGTGGATGAAATTTCTCGTGACCTTTCCATTATATGGAGAGAGACCCAAAATTCTCTCTTACAGGCTTCTTCACGCATGAAGAGGTTCGCGGATAAGAAAAGAAGAGCTCCCCCCGTTTTTTCCCCTGGAGACAAGGTATGGCTCTCCGCTAAATATGTCCGCTTCCGTGTCCCTAGCTACAAGTTGGGACCACGCTATCTTGGTCCTTTCAAAATTTTGTGTCAAATTAATCCTGTCTCTTATAAACTTCTTCTTCCTCCTTCTCTTCGTATCCCTAATGCCTTTCACGTCTCTCTTCTCAAACCACTCATCCTCAACCGTTTTTCTCCCAAATCTGTTCCTCCCACTCCTGTTTCCGGCTCCTCGGACGTCTTCTCGGTCAAGGAAATTTTGGCTGCCAAAAAGGTCAGAGGGAAAAATTTTTTTTTAGTAGACTGGGAGGGTTGTGGTCCTGAAGAGAGATCCTGGGAACCTGAGGACAACATCCTTGACAAAAGTCTGCTCCTCAGGTTCTCAGGCTCCAAGAAGAGGGGGAGACCCAAGGGGGGGGGTACTGTTACGCCGAGCGCTCCGGGTCCCCGCTCCTCCCCGGAGCGCTCGCTTCACTCTCCCCGCTGCAGCGCTCCGGTCACGTCCTCTGACCCGGGGCGCTGCGATCCCGCTGCCAGCCGGGATGCGATTCGCGATGCGGGTAGCGCCCGCTCGCGATGCGCACCCCGGCTCCCCTACCTGACTCGCTCCCCGTCTGTTCTGTCCCGGCGCGCGCGGCCCCGCTCCCTAGGGCGCGCGCGCGCCGGGTCTCTGCGATTTAAAGGGCCACTGCGCCGCTGATTGGCGCAGTGGTTCCAATTAGGGTAATCACCTGTGCACTTCCCTATATTACCTCACTTCCCTTGCACTCCCTTGCCGGATCTTGTTGCCTTAGTGCCAGTGAAAGCGTTCCTTGTGTGTTCCTTGCCTGTGTTTCCAGACCTTCTGCCGTTGCCCCTGACTACGATCCTTGCTGCCTGCCCCGACCTTCTGCTACGTCCGACCTTGCTTCTGCCTACTCCCTTGTACCGCGCCTATCTTCAGCAGCCAGAGAGGTGAGCCGTTGCTAGTGGATACGACCTGGTCACTACCGCCGCAGCAAGACCATACCGCTTTGCGGCGGGCTCTGGTGAAAACCAGTAGTGGCTTAGAACCGGTCCACTAGCACGGTCCACGCCAATCCCTCTCTGGCACAGAGGATCCACTACCTGCCAGCCGGCATCGTGACAGATATCCTTTGGAATTGATAATGAACTGATCTGTGAGGGTCTCAGCTCCCACACCCCAACTGATCAAAACTCACACATTTCTATGACATGTGAAAATGTTCTTTTTTTCTTCATTTTTTTTTCTTCATTTTTGCTGACATTCTGAGCGCTCTTCAGTGTTTGGAACCTCAATAGAGAATAAATGAAGAGCTGTATTCATACAGAGAATGTTTGACCCTGCATATAAAGGAATAGATCATCCATTCTTTGCTATGACGTATTCAATTTATTTTTGATGAATCGTTTTTCTTTTTATTTTATTTTTGTATGTCTGGTCCCGCAATGGGCACGGTGTATATGCCTTTATATCACTTTGACTTTCTCCTAGCTTCACATGGACATACTGCCTGTTGCCTAAATTTAGCTAATCTCTGGTATAAGCCTATAGTAGAACCCCCATCAATCAACTAGTTAATCATAATTCTGTAGGTGATGTATAGCCTGTGATGATGAGAATTATCAGTCAAGGAACTAAATCCTATATAGTTTGGAGGAAATAAGGAAAAAGGGAATGTGGTCAAAGCCTTGAAATATTTTGAAGGGTTAAATAAGTTTGAGGAAAGAAGTATCTGTAATAAAAGACTAAACACAAGAATAAGGGGGACAATTTGAGGTTATTAGGGGAAGATCACAATATACAATTATATTTTGTATATACAGAATACTCTTTATATCCTTGTAGATACCTCTGTTCTGCTTGTGGAAGGTGACATTAGGCCTAACCTTGACCGCAGTGTGACGGAATGTACAAGATGCTTGTGGTTAAAGTCCCAGGATGGAAGAGTTCGAGTCCCATATACTACCCCCTCACCCACATACAGTAAATAATTACTATTATATATATTACATTGGGGAGGCAACAAGATTAATTTATGACAATAAACTCTTCTTTGGCCTTTAGCGAATTTTGAAAGATCGATGTTTATTTCGGCTATGAAGGAATTTGAGGTGATGACCTGCGTACAGTTTGTCAGCAGAAGCACCGAGAATGACTATCTGAGTATAGAGGCCGGATCGGGGTACGTGATTTTTTGATGCTTTTTGATCTTTAACATATTTTAGGTATTTTCCATAATTGTTTTTAATAGGTATTATTAAAGAAGTATCTTAGACAAAAACGTATCCCCTATTCGCAGGATATACGTTTTATATTGCGGGGGGTACGAGCACTGGGGCCCCCATGATCTCCTGTATGGAACCCCGGCTCTCTTCCACAGCAGTGCGTCACGACCCCCGCCCAAAGTTGGGGCCGCCAAGCCCCCTCTATATTGCTCTATGGGAGAGCAGAAGAATGCTAAACGGCTCTCCCATAGAGCTATATGGTGGGGGCGTGGCGGCCCCCGCTTTGGATGGGGGGTCATGACATGCCGCTCTGGAAGAGAGCCAGGGCTCCATACAGGCCAGCCCAGCGCTCGGACCCCCCACAATATAAAGCTTATCCTGCGGATAGGGGATACGTTTTTGTCCTTGATACTTCTCCTTTAAAGGTATGTGGAAATTCAAAGGAGTTATAATGTGATTTCATTCTCAGCTGTTGGTCATACGTTGGGAAGATGGGGGGTAAACAGACAATGAGTCTCTCTCTATGGCCGGATGTATCAAGTACAATATCATACAACATGAATTCATGCACGCTCTGGGCTTCTATCATGAATTCACAAGAAGTGACCGGGATGACTACATAGACATCATGTGGCAGAACATTTCTCCAGGTGAGCATCGACATCTGCTGGTTATAATAATAACCTAATAATTAAGCATTGTAGCAAAGGAAATACACTTAGGGGTCATGTCTTAACTTTTTTTGCCCAAATCCCATGGTGGCGTGGTGTACCCTGTACACTGCATGCAGCAAGCTGGAATCTCCTACGTTAGTGGCTATTTTCACCAGTGACTCTAGCGGGTGGGGAGTGGGAGTTTTCATCCTGGTGAATTATTTACACCAGGACGTATTATGTGCGACTTTTGAAAAATGTTTAAAAAGTGTCACACAAAGTCGCACTACCCATGCCAGTCAATGACCCTGTTTTACAGGCTGCAATGCACGGAATGGATAGGTGTGCTGTAGTCGGACTTGCTTATCCTTGCTCTGAGCAGGCCCTGCCGATGAAGGAAAAGTATTCAGCGGTTTATAGTGCATGTGCCAGCGGCTATACAGCTGCAGGCACAGCTCGGCTCAGCAGGAGGTATTTATAAAAATAGGTAAAGGGGTACTCTGCCCCTTGACATCTTATCCCCTATTCAAAGGATGGGGGATAAGTTGTCTGATCGCAGGGGTCCTGCCACTGGGACCCCTCCTGCCCCCCGCGATCTCCCTGCACCACTCTAAATAAATACCAGCTGCAGCGTTGGAGGCTCGTAACGTCACAAGCCTCCAGCGCCGCATCACTAGTCATCCGGCACAAAGCGAAATTCGCTCTTTTCATTGGATGACTGAGGTGCCGCAGCGGGGATCACGGGGGTCCCACCCATCATACATCTTATCCCTTATCCTTTAGATAGAGGATAAGATGTCTAGTGGCAGAGTGCCCCTTTAAGGAGCAGTGCCATGCATACATCGCTGGATAGTGTTTTCAAATACTGCACTTATCGCTCTGTGCCTGCCCTGACACTGGATTGGTTAACTAGCGAAGCTGAGCCTCACTAGTTTACCCTTTCTGGCCAATAAAGCATACAGCCATCTATATAGATAGTTGTATATTTTGATAACCTAAGTTTGATGTCAGTGCTATATACAGTAGTTGGATGTTGGTTCCACCATGGATGTTTCTAAACAGTGATCTCCATACATGACTCTAGTAATGATAGAAGTTCTTATTCTTATCTGATCTAATTCTATTGTATATAAAACATTTTTCCATAAGGTGATCGGCCTTATTTCTACTTGGATAATGGGAATACCCAGGACATTCCTTACGATTACAATTCTATTGTGCATTATACAAAGTAAGTAGATATGAAATATAGTGTCCTATCATGTATGATTTATTTAGGAATCCATGATATAGTAAACCGTGGATTTCTGCTTTATTTTTTTTTTCGTGCATTGTACTTTATATTCAGCCTTTTTATCTGACCAGGGCCATAAAGGGGGCTGCTCAAGACCTTAGAAATTTTAAGTAAGCCCAGAAAATGTTATAAAAAAAAAAAAAAAAAAAGAATAAAAAAAAAATCTAACATTATTTACCGGAAAAAAAAAAAAAAAAAACACTCTGGTGATTGATACAGTGGGGACTTTAATAGGATAATGTTGGTGTTTTATATATTTTAATTTTTTTTTACATTTCCCAAAGCCAATTTATTTACTTCATAAATTGGGACATAGAAGGGCTTCCATTTTTGCAGGACCAATTGTCCCTTTTTTTAATCACACCCTTCATTTTACCGTATAGTATTTTACCGTATAGTGTAGTACAAAACAATAAAAAATGATGAGTAGGGATAAAAATGATGTGCTATCTTTATTTTACATGTTCGTATATTTACAGCAATAAACAATTCATGCATTTTTTTTTACTACCTTTTGTTTTTTAATAAACAACAGTACGAATGGCATGTAAGGTATTTTTTTTTCAGGATTCACTGTGCAGAATTATTAATATTATATTTAAAAAAACAATTTGCACACTTTGATACAAAAATTTTTTTTCCTTTAGTTTACATTTTTTTGTCCGTTTATACAGTTTTGTATGTTGTATACAGTTAAATGCAATACTTCGGCATTGCTCTGAACCATTACACTGGCAATCTGTGGCTGGATCTACCTTGGAAGCCACGTAGCCCTTTATAAGGCCTCCAACTACCATGGCAACCAATGGGCACCCCACTGTTGTCTCTTTTAACAACCAGGCCATTGTTACGCCGAGCGCTCCGGGTCCCCGTTCCTCCCCGGAGCGCTCGCCTCATCCTCGTTGTTGCAGCGCCCCGGTCAGATCCACTGACCGGGTGCGCTGCGGTCCCGCCTCCAGCCGGGATGCGATTCGCGATGCGGGTGGCGCCCGCTCGCGATGCGCACCCCGGTCCCCGTACCTGACTCGCTCTCCGTCGGTCCTGTCCCGGCGCGCGCGGCCCCGCTCCCTAGGGCGCGCGCGCGCCGGGTCTCTGCGATTTAAAGGGCCAGTGCACCAATGATGGTGCCTGGCCCAATCTTCCAATTAGCTTATTAGTTTCCACCTGTGCACTCCCTACTTATACCTCACTTCCCCTGCACTCCCTTGCCGGATCTTGTTGCCCTTGTGCCTAGTGAAAGCGTTCCCTTGTTTGTTCCTAGCCCGTGTTCCAGACCTCCTGCCGTTGCCCCTGACTTCGATCCTTGCTGCCTGCCCCGACCTTCTGCTACGTCCGACCTTGCCTTTGTCTACTCCCTTGTACCTCGCCTATCATCAGCAGTCAGAGAGGTGAGCCGTTGCTAGTGGATACGACCTGGTCACTACCGCCGCAGCAAGACCATCCCGCTTTGCGGCGGGCTCTGGTGAAAACCAGTAGTGACTTAGAACCGGTCCACTAGCGCGGTCCTCGCCAATCCCTCTCTGGCACAGAGGATCCACCTCCTACCAGCCGGGATCGTGACAGTAGATCCGGCCATGTATTCCGCTGAGGTGCCGCTGTCAAGTCTTGCCGACATTTTCACGATGATCACCCAACAAAATCACCAGCTGGCATACTTGTCCTCCGTGAAACAGCAACTGAAGTCACAGTTACAGCAGCTGCTGCCACTGACACAGCAGCTGCAACTGCAACAACCATCTCCTCCGCCGTCTCCTGCAACTCCTCCGCAGCGTCCGGCCATGGATTCCGCTGAGGTGCCGCTGTCAAGTCTTGCCGACATTTCCACGATGATCACCCAACAAAATCACCAGCTGGCATACTTGTCCACCGTGACACAGCAACTGAAGTCACAGTTACAGCAGCTGCAACTGCAACAACCATCTCCTCCGCCGGCTCCTGCAACTCCTCCGCAGCAACCGGCCGCTCCTAACCCCTGCTTGTCCCTGCCGGACAAATTTGATGAGGACTCTAGACTCTGCCGTGGTCTCCTTTCTGGAAAGGCCTTGTCTGGGGCCACACCACTCTGGGACCGCAATGATCCTGCCACAGCCACAGTCCAGTCCTTCTTCGCTGAGGTCCGTGGTGTCTTCGAGGAGCCTGCCCGAGCTTCTTCTGCCGAGACTGCCCTGCTGAACCTGGCCCAGGGTGTTTCTTCCGTTGGCGAGTACGCCATTCAGTTCCGTGCTCTTGCTTCCGAGTTGTCCTGGAATAGTGAGGCTCTCTGCGCGACCTTTAAAAAAGGCCTATCCAGCAACATTAAAGATGTTCTGGCCGCACGAGAGACTCCTGCTAACCTACGTGAACTCATTCATCTTGCCACTCGCATTGACATGCGTTTTTCCGGATGGCGTCTGGAGCTCCGCCTGGATATGGACTTTGTTCGCACGAGGCGTTTTTTCTCCCCGGCTCCTCTCTCCTCTGGTCCTCTGCAAACCGTTCCTGTGCCTCCCGCCGTGGAGGCTATGCAAGTTGACCGGTCTCGCTTGACACCTCAAGAGAGGACACGACGCCGCATGGAGAATCTTTGCCTGTACTATGCCGGTACCGAACACTTCCTGAAGGATTGTCCTATCCGTTCTCCCCGCCTGGAAAGACGTACGCTGACTCCGCACAAAGGTGACACAGTTCTTGATGTCAACTCTGCTTCTCCACGCCTTACTGTGCCTGTGCGGATATCTGCCTCTACCTTCTCTACTATGGCCTTCTTGGATTCCGGATCTGCAGGAAATTTTTTTTTGGCCTCTCTTATCAACAGGTTCAACGTCCCTGTGACCAGTCTCGCCAGACCCCTCTACATCAATTGTGTTTACAATGAAAAATTGGACTGTCTCGTGCGTTACCGCACGGAACCCCTCCTAATGTGCATCGGACCTCATCACGAAAAAATTGAGTTTTTTTTCCTCAGGTTCTTTGGCCCCAAGAAGAGGGGGAGACCCAAGGGGGGGGGGGTACTGTTACGCCGAGCGCTCCGGGTCCCCGTTCCTCCCCGGAGCGCTCGCCTCATCCTCGTTGTTGCAGCGCCCCGGTCAGATCCACTGACCGGGTGCGCTGCGGTCCCGCCTCCAGCCGGGATGCGATTCGCGATGCGGGTGGCGCCCGCTCGCGATGCGCACCCCGGTCCCCGTACCTGACTCGCTCTCCGTCGGTCCTGTCCCGGCGCGCGCAGCCCCGCTCCCTAGGGCGCGCGCGCGCCGGGTCTCTGCGATTTAAAGGGCCAGTGCACCAATGATGGTGCCTGGCCCAATCTTCCAATTAGCTTATTAGTTTCCACCTGTGCACTCCCTACTTATACCTCACTTCCCCTGCACTCCCTTGCCGGATCTTGTTGCCCTTGTGCCTAGTGAAAGCGTTCCCTTGTTTGTTCCTAGCCCGTGTTCCAGACCTCCTGCCGTTGCCCCTGACTTCGATCCTTGCTGCCTGCCCCGACCTTCTGCTACGTCCGACCTTGCCTTTGTCTACTCCCTTGTACCTCGCCTATCATCAGCAGTCAGAGAGGTGAGCCGTTGCTAGTGGATACGACCTGGTCACTACCGCCGCAGCAAGACCATCCCGCTTTGCGGCGGGCTCTGGTGAAAACCAGTAGTGACTTAGAACCGGTCCACTAGCGCGGTCCTCGCCAATCCCTCTCTGGCACAGAGGATCCACCTCCTACCAGCCGGGATCGTGACAGCCATTTTTTTTTAAACCTTCCCCATAGTATCTATTAGTGTGGTATTTACTCAATCTGTTCTTTATAAATGGCATTATATATATCCTGAAACTCTCTGAGCATGTTAGTCCTATCTCTCCCTCACCCTACCTCATGGCTTCTGTACAGATAAAGGAATATTTTACAATTCCTCTTATCCACATCGCTTTTCCTAGTAATGGTGTAAAAGTTACTAGGAAATGAGTAATGTGAACGGAATTTCTGCTCGCAGGATTCCGCGGGTGGAGATTCTATCTGGCGGCTGCCATCACCATTGATGGCAATACAGGGCTCGCGGACTTCCATGCACAGAATAAAAATGTTCTTCAGTACTGAAATTCCTCAGTGTGAACGGGTTTTGCGGAAGACCCATTCACACTGATGAATTATGCGGGAATTACGCAGGAATTGCCTAGTGTAAACATACCCTTATTCTTCAGTTTTCAGAAGGTTTCTTATCTCTTATATCTTATTTCCCCTTAAGGTACGCTTTGAGCAGTGTATCTGGCCAACCATCCATGGTCGCAAAACCTGACCCCAACGTCCCTATGGGACAGGCGATAGGACTGGATAATCTGGATGTGATGAAGATTAACAAAATATACAATTGCAGTGAGTGTTTGCCAACAATATTAAAGGGTTGTCCTTGGGATCCCCACCAATCCCAAGAGCAGAGAACCATTGTCCTGTGAATGAAAGGAGATGCGGCATCTACGTTTGGCCAGTGCTTTAAACATTCTCTATGGGGTTTCTAAACATTGCTAAAGGCTGAGCTAATAATGAGCCATTCCAAAAACCATTGAAGGTCTTGGACCCTTTAAAACTGGTGCACTTGGACTTGGGTTACTTTTTAGGGAAAGAGGGAGCTAGTTTGTACTCTTCAAGTTTTTAGAAATTTGCGGCATGCAAGTCTTCTTCCTCCCCCACCCCCCAGCTTGGATTCTAGCACTGAGCCCTGTACATCATTCGTGCAGAGCAGGGAGGGTGGAGGAGGGAGGAGGCTTGCATGCTGCAGCTCAGAACCGCCTCTATAACTCTTCTCGAGTTTATAAGAAAAAACATGAGTTTATAATTTTACAAATAACCATCAGTTAAAGAACAGGTATTATATGTTAATATCCATATGAACTATTTGCCCATGTTTGATGCTTTAAGCATGATATAGAGCTGACAGATTCCCATTAATTTAATTTATCACATCCTTTTACTTCACCTGACATAAGACCTATTCATTTCAGATCTGTGTAGACAGAAGCTTATTACACCAGGGTCTTCCACCTATGACTCCACCTCATCAGGACAGGGAGGAGCTTATTGCCTCTATCTCATCCAATCCACCCTGAAGGTAAGTTTGAATCAATCCCCTCAATGACTGTTAAATATATTTCTATATTGACCCCAGCCTGGTGATCACTGCAGGGTCTGGCTATATTAACCCCACCCATTAGCTGTTACCTCTAGGGGAAACACATTAGCCATGCGACAGTACAGTATTATGGTTATTTGCGCAACACTTGTAGTGGCCAAATCCCATACTAGTCACCACTATCTCTACAACATCCATATGCCATAATCAAACAGCCTCTTTAGTCAATCTTTAGATGAGCACAACCTACATTACTATTTTTTGCCACCTTGGGTATTTCCAACTTTTTCTTAACGGTCTACTGATCTTGCCGTGAACAATGATGGATAAACAGAGGACAACACTTGGTTAGCCTCCATCAGCTTCGTCTTCTCACAATGTTTGGACACATCAGATCCAATTTTTTAACTAGTTATATGCCAGAAGATTCAGTACTGGCTATTGGAGATGAGTAAGAGTCTTATTTGGGACCGATTTGGCAGATTTGTATCTATATTGGTCTAATATGTGTTCTGAAGTGCCCTGATAGCCCTGTTATTGCCTATGCAAAGTATGTACAGGAGCAGAGAATCCTTTTAAAAGCAGAAATACCTACCGTACAGTACACACAGTAGCTGGGAGTAAATATAGTGGAGTAGAAGCTATGATGCATACAGCAGCACTTCATACTGATCCTGTGGACACCAACTATTTCTTCTCTTCCATTCCAGGTTCTCCTGCAGCTCAGTGGCCTCAATATCCCATCATCTCCTGGCTGTAGTAATTCCTACATTAAAGTCTATGATGGAGTCAGTCAGTCCTCGCCTGTCCTGCTGGACAAGACATGTGGAAGCGGACCGGTCCCACCGCTGGTATCATCTGGAAGCTTCATGCTCATAGAGATTGTGAACAACAAACCATCAGTTCCAAGCACTTTTACAGCTTCCTATGACACAGGTAATTCTACCACTAGTTAAAATATCTAGATTTTGAGTTCTAGGTTTTTTCTCATGGAGTTGCCCAGCTTTATTTTGTTGGTTCCTCCTAATAAAAAGGGATTGTCAAAAGTGATCAGATAGTGTTACATTGCTGAGAAGAACCTATCCTTAATCTGTGGAATATTCTTGTAACAAGTGCTTCATCCCTCTGCAGTATCACTCCAGGGGAATTGAGACATTATATTTCAGTGCTAACTGAAGCCAATGGGATTGTCTGAATCCTGAGTCTTTCAAAAACTTGGTTTCCTAAATCTAAGAACCCCATTCAAATCTTATATTTATTGCAAAAGTATCAAAAATGCCTAAACAAGTTCTCTTCACCTAGTGAGATACGGAGGAACCTATGTGACGGATACCGGAGTGGTGACATCTCCAGGATTTACAAGTTTTTATCCCAGTTTTTTGGATGTTGTCTATAGTATCATAGCCCCCATAGGAAAAAAGGTAAGATGTGAGATGAAAGCTGCCATGATACCGAACCTAACCCACAATATCAATCTCAGCATAAAGCCCAATATTTATGGCATCATTTCCAAAATTCTCAGAATCCAGCTCACCAGGCCTATGTTTCTCTTTCAGGTGTCCCTAAGCATCTATTTCTTTATGACAAAACCTTCACCGACCTGTTCCATAGACTATTTGATTGTTAATGATGGACCATCGAACTCTTCCGCCATCTTGGGAACTTACTGTGGATTTTTGGACGACCTTCCTCCCCCACTGGTGTCTACTGGGAATGTGATGCTTCTCCAGTTCCACAGTGGGGATAGTACTGGTTATAATGGATTTTATGCGGAATATGAGTTTGGTAAGTGAGGATCTATAATAATAGATGTTACATTTAAGCCCAGATTCATTAATCTGTCTGAAAAAAAAAAAAAAAACTGGAGAGATTTGCCCACATCGACCAATCACACCTCAGCTTTCATATGTTAATACTGGTAATATTAAAAGTGAGCTATGATTGGTTGTTATGGAATGTTATGTCAATTAGACAGATTGACAAATCGGGCCTTAATGTTTGGCTAAAACCGGACATTGTGAAGTACTTAAGAAGGCCCCAAATCTTTAATCTGCACTGTCCTAATCTATACCTGGCCACTTCAGAATTTTTTTTAGTTTCGGCAAAATTTTTTATTAAAATCAACCAACAAACACAGGCCACACCCCCACAACAATAATCGTACAATTGTTCCGATATGGGACTGGCAATGTTTTACTTACTGTAAGAGTCCAAAACTCTGTAGCGTAATTTTTTAATACATCTTTTTAAGGGTTGGAGCTTAAATTATACAAAGTACAACTCTTCAAATCCCCATTTTCTTTTTACAAAGCTATAGACGAAAAATAAAGGTTCTCATATATTCCATTCCATGTGTCAGGGGAAAAAAACAAAACATATTATTGCTAAATATCACACAAGGTCATTGCAAAGTAACTTTGTCTTGCAAAAAACAAACCCTTGGTCTAGAACCAACGATTCCTATTTTGTATGTTTATGGAGTTGAACCAAAATACCTTATTCGATACATGGAAATTCTCTTTTCTTTTACATTATTTCTGTGAGGTCATGTTATTTGTTTGGAAATATCCTATAAAAATTTACTTAATAAAAACCCTTGGTCTAACCTCTTAAGGACCCAGGGCGTTGTTACGCCGAGCGCTCCGGGTCCCCGCTCCTCCCCGGAGCGCTCGCTTCACCTCCTCCGCTGCAGCGCCCCGGTCACGTCCTCTGACCCGGGGCGCTGCGATCCTGCTGCTAGCCGGGATGCGATTCGCGATGCGGGTAGCGCCCGCTCGCGATGCGCACCCCGGCTCTCCTACCTGACTCGCTCCCCGTCTGTTCTGTCCCGGCGCGCGCGGCCCCGCTCCCTAGGGCGCGCGCGCGCCGGGTCTCTGCGATTTAAAGGGCCACTGCGCCGCTGATTGGCGCAGTGGTTCCAATTAGAGTTATCACCTGTGCACTCCCTATATTACCTCACTTCCCTTGCACTCCCTTGCCGGATCTTGTTGCCTTAGTGCCAGTGAAAGCGTTCCTTGTGTGTCCCTTGCCAGTGTTTCCAGACCTTCTGCCGTTGCCCCTGACTACGATCCTTGCTGCCTGCCCCGACCTTCTGCTACGTCCGACCTTGCTTCTGCCTACTCCCTTGTACCGCGCCTATCTTCAGCAGCCAGAGAGGTGAGCCGTTGCTAGTGGATACGACCTGGTCACTACCGCCGCAGCAAGACCATCCCGCTTTGCGGCGGGCTCTGGTGAAAACCAGTAGTGGCTTAGAACCGGTCCACTAGCACGGTCCACGCCAATCCCTCTCTGGCACAGAGGGTCCACTACCTGCCAGCCGGCATCGTGACAGTAGATCCGGCCATGGATCCCGCTGAAGTTCCTCTGCCAGTTGTCGCTGACCTCACCACGGTGGTCGCCCAGCAGTCACAACAGATTGCGCAACAAGGCCAACAGCTGTCTCAACTGACCGTTATGCTACAACAGTTGCTACCACAGCTTCAGCAGTCATCTCCTCCGCCAGCTCCTGCACCTCCTCCGCAGCGAGTGGCCGCTCCTGGGATACGCTTATCCTTGCCGGATAAGTTTGATGGGGACTCTAAGTTTTGCCGTGGCTTCCTTTCCCAATGTTCCCTGCATCTGGAGATGATGTCGGACCTGTTTCCCACTGAAAGGTCTAAGGTGGCTTTCGTAGTCAGTCTTCTGTCCGGAAAAGCCCTGTCATGGGCCACACCGCTCTGGGACCGCAATGACCCCGTCACTGCCTCAGTACACTCCTTCTTCTCGGAAATCCGAAGTGTCTTTGAGGAACCTGCCCGAGCCTCTTCTGCTGAGACTGCCCTGTTGAACCTGGTCCAGGGTAATTCTTCCGTTGGCGAGTATGCCGTACAATTCCGTACACTTGCTTCAGAATTGTCCTGGAATAATGAGGCCCTCTGCGCGACCTTCAAAAAAGGCCTATCCAGCAACATTAAAGATGTTCTGGCCGCACGAGAAATTCCTGCTAATCTACATGAACTTATTCACCTAGCCACTCGCATTGACATGCGTTTTTCTGAAAGGCGTCAGGAACTCCGCCAAGATATGGACTCTGTTCGCACGAGGCGTTTCGTCTCCTCGGCTCCTCTCTCCTCTGGTCCCCTGCAATCTGTTCCTGTGCCTCCCGCCGTGGAGGCTATGCAGGTCGACCGGTCTCGCCTGACACCTCAAGAGAGGACACGACGCCGTATGGAGAACCTCTGCCTGTACTGTGCTAGTACCGAACACTTCCTGAGGGATTGTCCTATCCGTCCTCCCCGCCTGGAAAGACGTACGCTGACTCCGCACAAAGGTGAGACAGTCCTTGATGTCTACTCCGCTTCTCCACGTCTTACTGTGCCTGTGCGGATGTCTGCTTCTGCCTTCTCCTTCTCTACAGTGGCCTTCTTGGACTCTGGTTCTGCAGGAAATTTTATTTTGGCCTCCCTCGTCAACAGGTTCAACATCCCAGTGACCAGTCTCGCCAGACCCCTCTACATCAATTGTGTAAATAATGAAAGATTGGACTGTACCATACGTTTCCGCACGGAGCCCCTTCTTATGAGCATCGGATCTCATCATGAGAGGATTGAACTTTTGGTCCTCCCCAATTGCACCTCGGAGATTCTCCTTGGACTTCCCTGGCTTCAACTTCATTCCCCAACCCTGGATTGGTCCACTGGGGAGATCAAGAGTTGGGGGTCCTCTTGTTCCAAGAACTGTCTAAAACCGGTTCCCAGTAACCCTTGCCGTAACTCTGTGGTTCCTCCAGTAACCGGTCTCCCCAAGGCCTATATGGACTTCGCGGATGTTTTCTGCAAAAAACAAGCTGAGACTCTACCTCCTCACAGGCCTTATGATTGCCCTATCGACCTCCTCCCGGGTACTACTCCACCCCGGGGCAGAATTTATCCTCTCTCTGCCCCAGAGACTCTTGCCATGTCCGAATACGTCCAGGAGAATCTAAAAAGGGGCTTTATCCGTAAATCCTCCTCTCCTGCCGGAGCCGGATTTTTCTTTGTCTCCAAAAAAGATGGCTCCCTACGTCCTTGCATTGACTACCGCGGTCTTAATAAAATCACGGTTAAGAACCGCTACCCCTTACCCCTCATCTCTGAACTCTTTGATCGCCTCCAAGGTGCCCACATCTTCACTAAATTGGACTTAAGAGGCGCCTATAACCTCATCCGCATCAGAGAGGGGGACGAGTGGAAAACGGCATTTAACACCAGAGATGGACACTTTGAGTATCTGGTCATGCCCTTTGGACTGTGCAATGCCCCTGCCGTCTTCCAAGACTTTGTCAATGAAATTTTTCGTGATCTATTATACTCCTGTGTTGTGGTATATCTGGACGATATCCTAATTTTTTCTGCCAATCTAGAGGAACACCGCCGGCATGTCCGTATGGTTCTTCAGAGGCTTCGTGACAACCAACTCTATGCCAAAATTGAGAAATGTCTGTTTGAATGCCAATCTCTTCCTTTTCTAGGATATTTGGTCTCTGGCCAGGGACTACAGATGGATCCAGACAAACTCTCTGCCGTCTTAAATTGGCCACGCCCCTCCGGACTCCGTGCTATCCAACGCTTTTTGGGGTTCGCCAATTATTACAGGCAATTTATTCCACATTTTTCTACCATTGTGGCTCCTATCGTGGCTTTAACCAAGAAAAATGCTGATCCCAAGTCCTGGCCTCCTCAAGCAGAAGACTCCTTTAAACAACTCAAGTCTGCCTTTTCTTCGGCTCCCGTGCTCTCCAGACCTGACCCTTCCAAACCCTTCCTATTGGAGGTTGATGCCTCCTCAGTAGGAGCTGGAGCTGTTCTTCTACAAAAAAATCCTTCCGGGCATGCTGTCACTTGTGGTTTTTTCTCTAGGACCTTCTCTCCAGCGGAGAGGAACTACTCCATCGGGGATCGAGAACTTCTAGCCATTAAATTAGCACTTGAGGAATGGAGGCATCTGCTGGAGGGATCAAGATTTCCTGTTATTATCTACACCGACCACAAGAACCTCTCCTACCTCCAGTCGGCCCAACGGCTGAATCCTCGCCAGGCCCGGTGGTCTCTGTTCTTTGCCCGATTTAATTTTGAGATTCACTTTCGTCCTGCCGATAAGAACATTAGAGCCGATGCTCTCTCTCGTTCCTCGGATGCCTCAGAAGTTGATCTCCCTCCGCAACACATCATTCCACCTGACTGCCTGATCTCCACTTCTCCTGCCTCCATCAGACAGACTCCTCCAGGAAAGACCTTTGTTTCTCCACGCCAACGCCTCGGAATCCTCAAATGGGGTCACTCCTCCCATCTCGCAGGTCATGTGGGCATCAAGAAATCTGTGCAACTCATCTCCCGCTTCTATTGGTGGCCAACTCTGGAGACGGATGTTGGGGACTTTGTGCGAGCCTGCACTATCTGTGCCCGGGATAAGACTCCTCGCCAGAAGCCCGCTGGTTTTCTTCATCCTCTGCCTGTCCCCGAACAGCCTTGGTCTCTGATTGGTATGGATTTTATTACTGATTTACCCCCTTCCCGTGGCAACACCGTTATTTGGGTGGTCGTTGATCGATTCTCCAAAATGGCACATTTCATTCCTCTTCCTGGTCTTCCTTCTGCGCCTCAGTTGGCTAAACAATTTTTTGTACACATTTTTCGTCTTCACGGGTTGCCTACGCAGATTGTCTCGGATAGAGGGGTCCAATTCGTGTCTAAATTCTGGAGAGCTCTCTGTAAACAACTCAAGATTAAATTAAATTTTTCCTCTGCATATCATCCCCAGTCCAATGGACAAGTAGAAAGAATTAACCAGATCCTGGGTGATTATTTGCGACATTTTGTTTCCTCCCGCCAGGATGACTGGGCAGATCTCCTTCCATGGGCCGAATTCTCGTATAACTTCAGGGTCTCTGAATCTTCCTCCAAATCCCCATTTTTCGTGGTGTACGGCCGTCACCCTCTTCCCCCCCTCCCTACCCCCTTGCCCTCTGGTCTGCCCGCTGTGGATGAAATTTCTCGTGACCTTTCCATTATATGGAGAGAGACCCAAAATTCTCTCTTACAGGCTTCTTCACGCATGAAGAGGTTCGCGGATAAGAAAAGAAGAGCTCCCCCCGTTTTTTCCCCTGGAGACAAGGTATGGCTCTCCGCTAAATATGTCCGCTTCCGTGTCCCTAGCTACAAGTTGGGACCACGCTATCTTGGTCCTTTCAAAATTCTGTGTCAAATTAATCCTGTCTCTTATAAACTTCTTCTTCCTCCTTCTCTTCGTATCCCTAATGCCTTTCACGTCTCTCTTCTCAAACCACTCATCCTCAACCGTTTTTCTCCCAAATCTGTTCCTCCCACTCCTGTTTCCGGCTCCTCGGACGTCTTCTCGGTCAAGGAGATTTTGGCTGCCAAAAAGGTCAGAGGAAAAAATTTTTTTTTAGTAGACTGGGAGGGTTGTGGTCCTGAAGAGAGATCCTGGGAACCTGAGGACAACATCCTTGACAAAAGTCTGCTCCTCAGGTTCTCAGGCTCCAAGAAGAGGGGGAGACCCAAGGGGGGGGGTACTGTTACGCCGAGCGCTCCGGGTCCCCGCTCCTCCCCGGAGCGCTCGCTTCACCTCCTCCGCTGCAGCGCCCCGGTCACGTCCTCTGACCCGGGGCGCTGCGATCCTGCTGCTAGCCGGGATGCGATTCGCGATGCGGGTAGCGCCCGCTCGCGATGCGCACCCCGGCTCTCCTACCTGACTCGCTCCCCGTCTGTTCTGTCCCGGCGCGCGCGGCCCCGCTCCCTAGGGCGCGCGCGCGCCGGGTCTCTGCGATTTAAAGGGCCACTGCGCCGCTGATTGGCGCAGTGGTTCCAATTAGAGTTATCACCTGTGCACTCCCTATATTACCTCACTTCCCTTGCACTCCCTTGCCGGATCTTGTTGCCTTAGTGCCAGTGAAAGCGTTCCTTGTGTGTCCCTTGCCAGTGTTTCCAGACCTTCTGCCGTTGCCCCTGACTACGATCCTTGCTGCCTGCCCCGACCTTCTGCTACGTCCGACCTTGCTTCTGCCTACTCCCTTGTACCGCGCCTATCTTCAGCAGCCAGAGAGGTGAGCCGTTGCTAGTGGATACGACCTGGTCACTACCGCCGCAGCAAGACCATCCCGCTTTGCGGCGGGCTCTGGTGAAAACCAGTAGTGGCTTAGAACCGGTCCACTAGCACGGTCCACGCCAATCCCTCTCTGGCACAGAGGGTCCACTACCTGCCAGCCGGCATCGTGACAGGCGTATGGATACGCCCTCACACCCTGGGCCTTAAGGACCCAGGGCGTACTAGTACGCCCTGGCGTTTTCCGGTCTCTGCCGCACGCCGGGCAGAGATCGGAACTGGATGCCTGCTGAAATCCTTCAGCAGGCATCCAGGGCAAACGCCGAAGGGGGCCATGTAGGCCCCCATGTCGGCGATCGCCGCAAATCGCAAGGGAAATCACCCTTGCGATCTGCGGCGATACCGGGCTGATCGGGTCTCTGGGACCCGACCGTCCGGTAATTTCGCATGATCCCGGCTGTCACAGACAGCCAGGACCATGCTAAAGAATAGGAGCGAGGTGGCAAGCCTGCCACCTCCTCCTATTCCCTGCGATCTGTCGGTTAACTAACCGACCAATCGCAAGGGGGGGGGGGGGGGGCGGTTACTTCCTCCCGTCCTGCCCAGCCCCTAAAAGTCCGGAGAGGACGGGAGGAAGACCGGAGGACACGGCGGGGGACGGGGGAGTGCTGGAGACTGGCCCCGGTACTTACCTCGTCCCTGAAGACCCGGATCCTGGCGAGGAAGATGGCGGTGGCGGCGACAGGTGAGTAGATCTTCAGCCGCGGCCGGGCCCTTTACAGCAATGCACATCGCCGTAAAGCGGCATGCATTGCTGTATTGGGACCCTGTAAACTACAACTCCCAACATGCCCAGACAGCCCTTGGCGTCTGGGCATGCTGGGAGTTGCAGTTTTGCAACATCTGGAGGTCCACAGTTTGGAGACCACTGTGCCCTTCCAGATGTTGCAAAACTACACATCCTCAGAATGCCCTTACTGTCCAGGCATGCTGGGAGTTGTAGTTCTATAACATCTGGCCCTTCAGATGTTGCAGAACTACAACTCCCAGCATGCCTGGACAGTTTTGGCATACTGGGAGTTGTAGTTTTGCAACATTTGGAAGGGCACAGATTGAGAACCACTGTATTAGTGGTCTGCAAACTGTAGTCCTCCAGATTTTGCAAAACTACAACTCCAAGCATGCTGGGAGTTGTAGTTCGGCAACATCTGGCTCTAAAGATGTTTCCGAACTACTACTCCCAGCATGTTTGAGAATGCTGAGAGTTGTGGTTTTGCAACAACTGGTGGCACACTGGTTGGGAAACATTGTCTGTTTCCTAACTCAGTGTTTCCCAACCCGTGTGCCTCCAGCTGTTGCAAAACTATAACTACCAGCATGCACTGATAGACTGTTGTAGTTGTAGTTTTGCAACAGCTGGAGGTCCCCCCCCTGTGAATGTACAGGGTACACTCACATGGGCAGGGGCTTACAGTGAGTATCAGGCTGCAAGTTTGCGATGCAGCAAATTTTGCGCGGCAGCTCAAACTCGCTGTAACCCCCCGCCCATGTGACTGTACCCTAAAAACACTACACTACACTAACACAAAATAAAATAAAAAGTAAAAAACACTACATATACACATACCCCTACACAGCCCCCCTCCCTCCCCAATAAAAATGAAAAACGTCTGGTACGCCACTGTTTCCAAAATGGAGCCTCCAGCTGTTGCAAAACAACAACTCCCAGTATTGCTGGACAGCCGTTGACTGTCCAAGCATGCTGGGAGTTTTGCAACAGCTGGAGGCACCCTGTTTGGGAATCACTGGCGTAGAATACCCCTATGTCCACCCCTATGCAAATCCCTAATTTAGGCCTCAAATGCGCATGGCACTCTCACTTTGGAGCCCTGTCGTATTTCAAAGCAACAGTTTAGGGCCACATATGGGGTATCGCCGTACTCGGGAGAAATTGCCTAACAAATTTTGGGGGGCTTTTTCTCCTTTCACCCCTTATGAAAATGTGAAGTTGGGATTTACACCAGCATGTTAGTTTAAAAAAATAAATTTTTTACACTAACATGCTGGTGTTGCCCTATACTTTTCATTTTGACAAGAGGTAAAAGGGAAAAAAGCCCCCAAAATTTGTAAAGCAATTTCTCCCGACTACGGAGATACCCCATATGTGGGCACAAAGTGCTCTGGGGGCGCACAACAAGGCCCAGAAGGGAGAGTGCGCCATGTACATTTGAGGTGATTTGCACAGGGGTGGCTGATTGTTACAGCGGTTTTGACAAACGCAAAAAAAACTAAACCCCACATGTTACCCCATTTCGGAAACTACACCCCTCATGGAATGTAATGAGGGGTGCAGTGAGAATTTACCCCCCACTGGTGTCTGACGGATCTTTGGAACAGTGGGCTGTGCAAATTAAAGATTTTGTACAGCCCACTGTTCCAAAGATCTGACAGACACCAGTGGGGGGGGGGGGGTAAATGCTCACTGTACCCCTTGTTACGTTCCTCAAGGGGTCTAGTTTCCAAAATGGTATGCCATGTGGGGGTTATTTTGCTGTCCTGGCACCATAGGGGCTTCCTAAATGCGAAGTGCCCCCCGAGCAAAATTTGCTCTCAAAAAGCCAAATATGACTCCTTCTCTTCTGAGCATTGTAGTTCGCTCGTAGTGCACTTCAGGTCAACTTATGGGGTACCTCCATACTCAGAAGAGATGGGGTTTCAAATTTTGGGGGATATTTCTTGCTATTAAGCCTTGCAAAAATGTGAAATTTGGGGGGAAACACCCATTTTAAAGACATTTTTTTTTTTTTTTTTTTATGTATGCAAAAGTTGTGAAACCCGTGTGGGGTATTAAGGCTCACTTTATTCCTTGTTACGTTCCTCAAGGGGTCTAGTTTCCAAAATGGTATGCTATTTGTTTTTTTTTTTTTTGCTCTCCTGGCACCATAGGGGCTTCCTAAATGCGACATGCCCCCGAGCAAAATTTGCTCTCAAAAAGCCAAATATGACTCCTTCTCTTCTGAGCATTGTAGTTCGCTCGTAGTGCACTTCAGGTCAACTTATGGGGTACCTCCATACTCAGAAGAGATGGGGTTACAAATTTTGGGGGGTATTTTCTGCTATTAACCCTTGCAAAAATGTGAAATTTGGGGGGAATCACACATTTTATTGAAATTTTATTTTATTTTTTTACATATGCAAAAGTCGTGAAACACATGTGGGGTATTAATGCTCACTTTATTCCTTGTTACGTTCCTCAAGGGGTCTTGTTTCCAAAATGGTATGGCATGTGGGTATTTTTTGCTGTCCTGGCACCATAGGGGCTTCCTAAATGCAACATGCCCCCCAAAAACCATTTCAGAAAAACGTACTCTCCAAAATCCCCTTGTCGCTCCTTCGCTTCTGAGCCCTCTACTGCGCCCGCCGAACACTTTATATAGACATATGAGGTATCTGCTTACTCGAGAAAAATTGGGCTACAAATATAAGTATACATTTTCTCCTTTTACCCCTCGTAAAAATTCAAAAATTGGGTCTACAAGAACATGCGAGTGTAAAAAATGAAGATTGTGAATTTTCTCCTTCACTTTCCTGCTATTCCTGTGAAACACGTAAAGGGTTAAAAGGCTGAACGAATATCATTTTGAATACTTTGGGGGGTTCAGTTTTTATAATGGGGTCATTTGTGGGGTATTTCTAAGATGAAGACCCTTCAAATCCACTTCAAACCTGATCTGGTCCCTGAAACATAGTGAGTTTGGAAATTTTGTGAAAAATTGGAAAGTTGCTGCTGAACTTTGAAGCCCTCTGGTGTCTTCCAAAAGTAAAAACTTGTCAATTTTATGATGCAAACATAAAGTAGACATATTGTTTATGTGAAAAAAAAAATATTTTGAATATCCATTTTCCTTACAAACAGAGAGCTTCAAAGTTAGAAAAATGCAAAATTTTCAAATTTTTCATAACATTTTCTAATTTTTCACCAAGAAAGGATGCAAGTTACAATTTTTTTTACCACTATGTTAAAGTAGAATATGTCATGAAAAAACAATCTCGGAATCAGATTGATAACTAAAAGCATTCCAGAGTTATTAATGTTTAAAGTGACAGTGGTCAGATGTTCAAAAAATGGCCGGGTCCTAAGGTGTAAAATGGCTGGGTCCTTAAGAGGCTAAAGATGTGCCACCTAACAAAGTCTGTCAACCGAGCAAAATGTCTTTGAGTGCGTCGTAGATAAGTCTACAGTCAACAATCTCTCACTGAGAGGTTCACCATCCAAAAGTAGCCTCTGAGAGCCATTTTATAGGGCAGTGGGGGAAGCAGTTTTATGCCCTTTTGTAACAATACCCAGTGCACACCTGAAATCATTCCCACATTTG
Source organism: Hyla sarda (assembly GCF_029499605.1). Lineage (NCBI taxonomy): Eukaryota > Metazoa > Chordata > Amphibia > Anura > Hylidae > Hyla > Hyla sarda. The sequence goes on from NC_079191.1 coordinate 20,749,850, forward strand.
CCTCATCAACTCATGCAGAGTTTTGCAGTGATCCGACATTTGTATTTGGGAACATTGGGGGAGATTTATTAAAACCTGTCCAGAGGAAAAGTAGCTGAGTTGCCCGTAGCAACCAATCAGATCGCTTCTTTCATTTTTAACATGGCCTCTACAAAATGAAAGAAGCGATCTGATTGGTTGCTATGGGCAACTCAGCAACTTAACCTCTGGACAGGTTTTGATAAATCTCCCCCATTATTTTTTGGTCAATGAGTGTTTGTATACAGCTACCTGTGAAGCCAATGGAAGCAATATACTGTATGTATATATATATCTATACACACACACACGCAGCAAGTCCTCCATAGCGGTAGCTGCTTGTATCCATCTGCTAGAAGTTCAGGAGATCTCAACTATTTTTGGATTCTCCTGAACAATGCAGTAGAGTAGGGGATAGGCCTAAACCTCCATATGGGTAAAAACACACAATGTGGTTGCGCATATTTCTGAAATCGTTCCTTTCTTTCATATATTCCTCTTTCTTACAGTGACTACAAGCTGAATGACGCAACTGAGAGAGAATCCAATTATCTCTGCAAAACCAAGACCCGAAACATTTTGGCAAAGACATAGAATGTTTTATTTTTGTCAAAAATTCTGTTCATAAAATTTGCTTGCAGAATAAATAAAATTATGATCATTAAGCCTCTATATTCTCTGATTTCCTGCACATCGATCTCATCTGGCTTCCTTGTCTCACACTTCTTGCACAAATGGTAAAAACACATAAAGTGGCTGGTTTAGTTAGGGTTGAGGTGTAGATGACAGTAGGCAGTACTTCTGAAATGCTGCGGATTCTTAATACTTTAATAATACCCTTACTCCTAAAAAGCTAAAACTGCAAAGTACTAAAAAAAAAAAAGCGCAGGTTAATAGCATCATTTCAGATGGACTTACTGTACATGGCCAATTGCAATGCAATCGCACCACGATGTACAATCTATGAGGAGACAAGAGGAGTGAGGATCCTGATCACAAGAGCTTACAATTAGAGATGAGCGAATCGAAGCTGACGAACCCGAATTCGTTACGAATTTCATGAACTTTTCGATTTGCAACGAATGCGAATATCGCCGCGATTCGATCGCGCGAATCGCTTCATTAAACTTCATATTACAGTGTTCCAGGCTATTGGAGGCCTAAAATGGCGGATCCACGTGTGAGTACATGGGGCAGGGGATTATGGGAGGGCGGGAAACAGCGGTGGGAATGAAGGTAGGCGGGCTGACCCTGAACCACATGTGAGATGCAGCCTATCAGTGTTCACTGACCCCTGTGATGTCACAGCCCCTATATAATCAGCGGCCATCTTGCCTCTCTTCATTTCATCTATGCACTCAGATGGAGAGGACGGGACTGCGTGTGTGTGAATAGCTCATACCACAGCGTTACATTGCAACTGCTAGTCACATCAGCATTAGGGAAAGACAGGAGTGCAGAGTGCTGTGCTGTTACTCTGAGAAGGATCATTGATTGCTAAACCTCCTATTCACGTTATTGAGCATTACAGCAGAGAGGGGCAGATAGCTGTCAGCTGCCTCATACAGATCAACAAGCTGCCTGAACTTTATCAACCATCTTATCTCCTCATTTTTCAGCGAAATTCAGTGTTTTTTTGCTCCACAAATCTTCTGCTGCTCAGAATTGTGTGACAGAGTGCAATTTAGGGTTTAATCCCTGGATTTTTTTTTTTTTGTGGTGCTGCACTGTTGGGTCCTGCTGCTGTTCACAAATACGTTCTGTATCTGTAACAAGTCTAGATACAGGGAAAGTCCTGACTCCTGGCAAAAGTAAACACCTGCTGGTGTTTTTAAAAAACACTTATTTTTTCTGCGCATAGTTGCGCATATTTCTGCCCTCATCAGTGCATACCGCATACATACATCCAAGTATTGTACCATTTTGTACCTGTTAATCTGTCAAGGGCCTACATACTGTCAAAGTCCAAACAATAGTACTCACCGGCTGGTGTTTTACAAAAATAGAGATTTTTTTTCTGCGTATAGTTGCGCATATTACTGCCCTCATCAGTGCATACCGCATACGTACATCCAAGTATTGTACCATTTTTTACCTGTTAATCTGTCAAGGGGCTACATACTGTGAAAGTCCAAACAATAGTACTCACCGGCTGGTGTTTAACAAAAATACAGAGTTTTTTGTGGGTATTGTTGCGCATATTTCTGCCCTCATCAGTGCATACCGCATACGTACATCCAAGTAGTGTACCATCTTGCACCTGTTAATCTTTCAAGGGCCTTCATACTGTGAAAGGACAGCCATAAGTAATCACCCACTGCTGTTCTAGACAAATACTGTTTAAAGAGTAGTGTAGCGTATTGTAATACCCTCATATATGCACTAAGTTTGTCAGGCAGAGAAGTGCCAGGACAAGCACAGAGGAGTGGCAGAGGCCTAAATACTTCAGGCAGAGTTGGCAGCAGACTAGGGGCGAGTGGCAGCAGGAGTCGCAGCGAGAGGCCTGAGCTCCTATTATCAGCCAGCGGTCGAGTCTCGACCAGCAACCCATCTGCCGTCGTCGATTGGTTAACACGCTCATCCACATCATCACAAGTGACATCTGACACCCCCAGTCAACAGTCGGTGGGTTCCTCAGACACAACCCTCAGTTGGCATGGCCCGGAAGCAGTCCGTGTCCTCCCATTGCCTTTGTCCTATGCTGTTCCCTCTCCTAGAGAAGGATCTTATGTTGTGGGTTCAGCTCCACTATTTACTGAGGACGATCTAATAGAGGACAGTCAGCAGCTACTGGACAGCCAAGAAGGGGAGGAGACATGTGCTGCTTGCTCCGCTAGGCGGCCAAGTAGTGATGCGGAGAGCGACGTGGGAGGCGGTGTTGCAAGGGTTCAGGGTCCTGAAGCAGACACTGTTGGGGAACCTGAGGAGGACATCAGTGACGTGCACACAACTGTTGATGATGATGAAGCCGATCGCAATTGGGAGCCGGGTGCAGAAGGGGCTTCATCATCATCAGGAGAAGAGAGTTGCAGGTCGCCCTTGAGGCAGCAAGGCGGTAGCACGGTTGGCAGTCAGCGTGGTGGCAGGAGGGGAAATTCAGGAGCCAAACGTGCCCGGGGAAGACCACCTGCTTTGCGGCAGCATACCTTTCCGGGAGGTAGTGGAACAGGGGTTCCTGGAGTCAGCGGCAGTAGCAGTCAATTAGTGCAGGTGGGAAAATCAGCTACTCGGCGGTGTGGAAGTTTTTCATCAGGCATCCGGAGGAGGTTCACGTAGCCACATGCAAGATCTGTCGGCAGAAGGTGAAGCGTGGCCAGGGTCCCAATGTCGGCACCACGGCCCTGCATCAACACATGCTTTGCCACCATAAAGCGGCCTGGGAGAACCGTGGCTCCGATGTAGTGGTCCAGCCTGCTGCATCACCCAGTGGCCATCCGCTCCCTCCTTCATCCAGCGAAGGCTCCACCACCTCAGCCGAAGGGAGCTGTGTGTCAAACCCTCCTTCTATCGCTCCAGATGCTCCTGCTTCTCCCGCTTTTAGTCAGCCATTCCGCAAACAATCCATCGGCGAAGCCATGTCCAAGAGACAACAGTATGCGCCCACTCATCCAACGGTGCAGAAGTTGAATGTGCCCCTATCCAAGTTGCTGGTGCTGCAGTCCCTCCCTTTTCAAGTGGTGGACTCTGCACCTTTCAGAGAATTGATGGCTTGTGCCGAGCCGAGGTGGAGAGTCCTAAGCCGTCATTTCTTTGCGAAGAAGGCAGTACCAGCTCTGCATAAGTTTGTACAAGAGAAGGTGGGCCAGTCCTTGAGACTGTCGGTGTGTTCAAAAGTGCACGGCAGCGCCGACGTGTGGAGCTGTAATTACGGGCAGGGACAATGCTTGTCTTTTACGGCCCACTGGGTAAATGTGGTTCCTGCACAGCCACAACAGCAACTTGGACAGGTCACACCGCTTCCTCCTCCACGCTCTCGCTCTCAGGCAGTTGGTCCTGTTACAGTGTGCGATGCCGCCTCCTCATCCTCTACCGTGTCCTCGGCCTCCACTGCACGTCCAAATCTCAGCGGCCCTTCATCGTACCATGTGTGTAGGGCACGGCAGTGTCAATCTGTTCTTCACATGGTTTGCCTTGGCGAACGGAGTCACACAGGGTAGGAACTGCTAAAATTCATACGTAAAGAAATTCGAGAATGGCTTACTATACGAAATCTGGAAATGGGAACCATGGTGACCGACAACGGGAAGAACATTGTGTCCATGCTGTGACAATGAAGTGTGAAATATGCTCCCTGCATGGCACACATGTTGAATCTTGTTGTCAAGCACTTCCTCAAATCTTCACCCCATTTGCAAAACATCCTGAAAATGGCAAGGAAACTGTGCATGCACTTTAGCCTCGTACACCGCCAAGCACACCTTCCATGAGCTGCAGCTTCAGAACGGTATCCCACAACATATTCTCATTTGTGACGTTGCCACACGTTGGAATTCCACCCTCCATATGTTGGACAGACTATACGAACAAAGAAAAGCCATCACCGATTTCTTGATTATCCAAGCAGATAGGACTACTCCCCTGTGTAACTTTAATGTGAACCAGTGGCAGCTCATACGTGACACCTGCCGTTTACTGAGGCCCTTTGAGGAAGCCACATTATTTGTAAGTCGCCTAGATTACACCATGAACGACATCATTCCACTCCTACATTTCCTACAACAAATGATTGAAACTATGGCTGGTCACGGCAATGGAGACGTTGAACCTACATCTCACGGTCACATGAGCCCTATGGGGGCTTGTTATATTTGGTCCTTCGTACCCACACGCTGGGGTCCGAGACACTCAAAGTTTGATTTAAATTTCAAATAAAACAATAATGGCGATGCTGGGCCTGGGTCTGGGAATTTCAAATTTTCTCATAGGTAGCACCCGCTATCCAAAAGTCTTCTTCGTAAATTTCTTAAATTGTTGTGTTTTTTTTTGGGGGGGGGGGGGGGGATTGTGAAGTCCTGGGGTGTACTCATGCATCAGCGAACTCCAGGCTGTGTCATTCAGGCAATATATGGTTTACTGATGGTGCTGCTGGGCCTGAGTCTGGGAATTTCAAATTTTCTCATAGGTAGCACCCGCTATCCAAAAGTCTTCTTCATAAATTTCTTAAATTGTTGTATTTTTTGGTGGGGATTGTGAAGTCCTGGTGTGTACTCATGCATCAGCCATCTCCAGGCTGTGTCATTCAGACAATATATGGTTTACTGATGCCGCTGCTGGGCCTGGTTCTGGGAATTTCTAATTTTCTCATAAGTAGCACCCGCTTTCCAAAATCTTCTTCAAAAATTTCTAAAATTGTTGTGTTTTTTCTTAGGGATTGTGAAGCCCTGGTGTGTACTCATGCATCAGCCAACTCCAGGCTGTGTCATTCAGGCAATATATGGTTTACTGATGCCGCTGCTGGGCCTGGGTCTGGGAATTTAAAATGTTCTCATAGGTAGCACCCGCTATCCAAAATCTTCGGTTTCAATTTCTTAATTCATCTTTTAATCTTAGGGATTGTGAAGGCCTAGTGCCTACTCATGCTGCTGGCAACTCCGGGCTGTGCCATTCATCCACTATATGGTGTCCTCAGGCTGCCAACACCTCCACGCTGTGTCATTCAGCCACTATATGGTCTCCTCTTGCTGCCAACACCTCCAAGCTGTGTCATTCAGCCACTATATGGTGTCCTCATGCTGTCAACACCTCCACACTGTGCCATTCAGCCACTATATGGTGTCCTCATGCTGCCAACACCTCCACGCTGTGCCTTTCAGCCACTATATGATCTCCTCATGTTGCCAACACCTCCACCCTGTGCCTTTCAGCCACTATATGGTGTCCTTATGCTTCAGCCTCTTCCAAGCTATGTCATTCAGCCACTATATGGTGTCCTCATGCTGCCAACACCTCCACGTTGTGTCATTCAGTCACTATATGGTCTCCTGACACTGATGCCACCACCAGGGTCTGTCAGTGTGCTGCTGTGCAGCAGTGATTCTAAAAGTGATGCTGATAATCTGCATGTTATTTTGAATAACAGTATTATTTCTGTCACGATTCGGCTGGCTGGAGGTGGATCCTCTGTGCCAGAGAGGGATTGGCGTGGACCGTGTCGGTGGACCGGGTCTAAGTTGCTACTGGTGTTCACCAGAGCCCGCCGCAAAGCGGGATGGTCTTGCAGCAGCGGTAGCAACCAGGTCGTATCCACCGGCAACGGCTCAACCTCTCTGACTGCTGAGATAAGCGCGGTACAAGGGAGTAGACAAGAGCAAGGTCGGACGTAGCAGAAGGTCAGGGCAGGCAGCAAGGATCGTAGTCAGGGGCAACGGCAGGAGGTCAGGAACACAGGCTAGGAACACACAAGGAAACGCTTTCACTGGCACAATGGCAACAAGATCCGGCGAGGGAGTGCAGGGGAAGTGAGGTATAAGTAGGGAGTGCACATGTGAGGATACTGATTAGGCCTGCTGCGCCAATCAGTGGCGCAGTGGCCCTTTAAATCGCAGAGACCCGGCGCGCGCACGCCCTAAGGAGCGGGGCCGCGCGCGCCGGGACAACACAGACGGGGAACGGGTCAGGTACAGGAGCCGAGATGCGCATCGCTTGCGAACGCGTCCCGCATCGCGAATCGCATCCCGGCTGGGAGTAATATCGCAGCGCACCCGGTCAGCAGGTCTGACCGGGGCGCTGCAAATGAGAGAACGCTGCGAGCGCTCCGGGGAGGAGCGGGGACCCGAAGCGCTCGGCGTAACAGTACCCCCCCCCCCCTTGGGTCTCCCCCTCTTCTTGGAGCCTGAGAACCTGAGGATAAGACTTTTGTCCAGGATGTTGTCCTCAGGTTCCCAAGATCTCTCCTCTGGGCCACAATTCTCCCAGTCAACCAAGAAGAATCTTTTACCTCTGACTGTCTTGGATGCTAGAATCTCCTTCACAGAAAAGATGTCAGATGAACCGGAAACAGGAGTGGGAGAAACAACTTTGGGAGAGAAGCGGTTAAGGATGAGTGGTTTAAGGAGAGAGACATGGAAGGCATTGGGAATACGGAGAGAAGGAGGAAGAAGGAGTTTGTAAGAGACAGGGTTGATCTGGCACATGATTTTGAAAGGACCAAGATAGCGTGGTCCCAGTTTATAACGGAGAGCCAGTTTATAGCGGAGAGCCATACCTTGTCTCCGGGAGCAAAAATGGGGGGAGTTCTTCTTTTCTTATCAGCAAATTTTTTCATCCGGGATGAAGCCTGTAAAAGAGAATTTTGGGTTTCTTTCCATATGATGGAAAGGTCTCGAGTCACTTCATCAACAGCGGGCAAACCAGAGGGCATGGGAGTGGGGAGGGGAGGAAGAGGGTGACGGCCGTACACCACGAAGAATGGGGATTTAGCAGAAGATTCGGAGACTCTGAAGTTGTATGAGAATTCGGCCCATGGTAGAAGAGCTGCCCAGTCATCCTGGCGGGAGGAAACAAAATGTCGCAAATAGTCACTCAGGACCTGATTAATTCTTTCTACTTGCCCATTGGATTGGGGATGATAAGAAGAAGAGAAGTTTAATTTGATCTTGAGCTGCTTACAGAGGGCCCTCCAGAATTTAGACACAAATTGAACGCCTCTATCCGAGACGATATGCGTGGGCAACCCGTGAAGGCGAAAAATGTGTATAAAAAAATTGCTTTGCCAACTGAGGCGCTGAAGGAAGGCCTGGAAGAGGGATAAAATGTGCCATCTTGGAGAATCGATCAACGACCACCCAAACAACTGTGTTGCCACGGGATAAAGGCAAGTCAGTAATAAAGTCCATACCAATCTGTGACCAAGGTTGTTCAGGAACAGGCAGTGGATGAAGGAGACCAGCAGGCTTCTGGCGAGGAGTCTTATCCCGGGCACAGACAGTACAAGCCCGCACGAAATCAATAACATCAGTCTCCAGAGTAGGCCACCAATAAAATCGAGAGATGAGTTGAAAGGATTTTTTGATGCCAACATGGCCTGCGAGGTGGGAGGAGTGTCCCCACTTGAGAATCACGAGGCGCTGGCGTGGAGAAACGAAGGTCTTCCCTGGAGGAGTTTGTCTGATGGAAGCTGGAGAAGTGGAGATCAGACAGTCCGGAGGAATGATGTGTTGCGGAGAGGCTTCCACTTCAGAGGCATCTGAAGAACGAGAGAGGGCATCGGCCCTAATGTTCTTGTCAGCAGGGCGAAAATGGATTTCAAAGTTAAAACGGGCAAAGAACAACGACCACCTAGCCTGGCGAGGGTTCAGTCGTTGGGCAGACTGGAGATAAGAGAGATTCTTGTGGTCAGTGTATATGATAACTGGATATTTGGATCCCTCCAGCAGGTGCCTCCATTCCTCAAGCGACAATATTATGGCCAGTAATTCTCGATCACCAATGGAGTAGTTTTTCTCCGCCGGAGAGAAGGTCCTAGAAAAAAACCCACAAGTAACAGCAAGCCCGGAAGAATTTTTTTGTAGAAGAACTGCTCCAGCTCCCACTGAGGTGGCGTCTACCTCCAATAAGAAGGGTTTAGATGGGTCAGGTCTGGAGAGTACGGGAGGAGAAGAAAAGGCAGCCTTGAGATGTTCAAATGCGTCTTCCGCTTGAGGAGACCAGGACTTAGGATTGGCGTTTTTCTTGGTTAGAGCCACGATAGGAGCCACAATAGTGGAAAAGTGTGGAATAAATTGTCTGTAATAATTGGCGAACCCCAAAAAAACGTTGGATAGCACGGAGTCCGAAGGGGCGTGGTCAATCTAATACGGCAGATAGTTTATCTGGGTCCATTTGTAGTCCCTGGCCAGAGACTAAGTATCCTAGGAAAGGAAGAGACTGACATTCAAAGAGACTTTTTTCCATTTTGGCATAAAGTTGATTGTCCCGAAGTCTCTGAAGAACCATGCGGACATGCTGGCGGTGTTCTTCTAAGTTGGCAGAAAAAATCTGAATATCGTCCAGGTAAACCTCAACACAGGTATATAGAAGATCACGAAAAATTTCATTTACAGAGTCTTGGAAGACGGCAGGGGCGTTGCAAAGGCCAAAGGGCATAACCAGATACTCAAAGTGTCCATCTCTGGTGTTAAATGCAGTCTTCCATTCGTCCCCCTCCCTGATGCGGATGAGATTATAAGCACCTCTTAAGTCCAGCTTGGTGAAGATGTGGGCGCCTCGTAGGCGGTCAAAGAGTTCCGAGATAAGAGGTAGGGGGTAGCGTTTTTTTACCGTGATTTTATTAAGTCCGCGGTAATCAATACAAGGGCGTAGGGAGCCGGCAGGAGAGGAGAACTTGCGGATAAACCCCTTTTTTAAGTTCTCCTGGATGTATTCCGACATGGCTTGGGTTTCCGGATCAGACAGAGGATAGATTATGCCCCGGGGTGGAGGCAAAGTCTCTGCTTGTTTCTTGCAAAAAACATCAGCATAGTCCAGATAGGCCTTAGGAAGACCAGATACCGGGGGAACTACAGGGTCTTGACTGTGAGTACTGGGAGCCGTTTTAAGACAGTCCTTGTGGCAAGAAGTACCCCAGTTCTTGATTTCCCCTGTGGTCCAATCAAGGGTTGGGGAATGGCGTTGAAGCCACGGTAATCCAAGAAGAATTTCTGAAGTGCAGTTAGAGAGGACCAAAAATTCAATTTTTTCGTGATGGGGTCGGATGCACATTAAGAGAGGTTCCGTACGGTAACGCACGGTACAGTCCAATCTTTCATTATTAACAGAGTTGATGTAGAGGGGTCTGGCGAGACTGGTCACCGGGATGTTGAACCTGTTGATGAGAGAGGCCAAAATAAAATTTCCTGCAGATCCGGAATCCAAGAAGGCCATAGCAGAGAAGGAGAAGGTAGAAGAAGACATCCGCACAGGCACAGTAAGACGTGGAGAAGCAGAGTTCACATCAAGAGCTGTCTCACCTTTGTGCGGAGTCAGCATGCGTCTTTCCTGGCGAGGAGGACGGATAGGACAATCCTTCAAGAAATGTTCGGTACCGGCACAGTACAGGCAAAGGTTCTCCATGCGGCATCGTGTCCTCTCTTGAGGTGTCAAGCGAGACCGGTCAACTTGCATAGCCTCCACGGCGGGAGGCACAGGAACGGATTGCAGAGGACCAGAGGAGAGAGGAGCCGGGGAGAGAAACCTCCTCGTGCGAACAAAGTCCATATCCTGGCGGAGCTCCTGACGCCTTTCGGAAAAACGCATATCAATGCGGGTGGCAAGATGAATAAGTTCATGCAGGTTAGCAGGAATTTCTCGTGCGGCCAGCACATCTTTAATGTTACTGGATAGGCCTTTTTTAAAGGTCGCGCAGAGGGCCTCGTTATTCCAGGATAATTCTGAGGCAAGAGTACGGAATTGGATGGCGTACTCGCCAACAGAAGAATTACCCTGGACCAGGTTCAGCATGGCAGTCTCGGCAGAAGAGGCTCGGCAGGTTCCTCAAAGACACTTTGAATCTCCGTGAAGAAGGAGTGTACAGAGGCAGTGACAGGATCATTGCGGTCCCAGAGCGGTGTGGCCCATGACAGGGCTTTCCCAGACAGAAGGCTGACTACGAAAGCCACCTTAGACCTTTCAGTTGGAAACTGGTCCGACATCATCTCCAAATGCAGGGAACATTGCGAAAGAAAACCACGGCAAAACTTAGAGTCCCCATCAAATTTATCCGGCAAGGATAATCGGAGGCTGGAAGCGGCCACTCGCTGCGGAGGAGGTGCAGGAGCTGGCGGAGGAGATGATTGCTGAAGCTGTGGTAGTAGCTGCTGTAGCATCACGGTCAGTTGAGACAGCTGGTGGCCTTGTTGCGCTATCTGTTGCGACTGCTGGGCGACCACCGTGGTGAGGTCGGCGACAACTGGCAGTGGGACCGCAGCGGGATCCATGGCCGGATCTACTGTCACGATTCGGCTGGCTGGAGGTGGATCCTCTGTGCCAGAGAGGGATTGGCGTGGACCGTGTCGGTGGACCGGTTCTAAGTTGCTACTGGTATTCACCAGAGCCTGCCGCAAAGCGGGATGGTCTTGCAGCGGCGGTAGCAACCAGGTCGTATCCACCGGCAACGGCTCAACCTCTCTGACTGCTGAGATAAGCGCGGTACAAGGGAGTAGACAAGAGCAAGGTCGGACGTAGCAGAAGGTCAGGGCAGGCAGCAAGGATCGTAGTCAGGGGCAACGGCAGGAAGTCTGGAACACAGGCTAGGAACACACAAGGAAACGCTTTCACTGGCACAATGGCAACAAGATCCGGCGAGGGAGTGCAGGGGAAGTGAGGTATAAGTAGGGAGTGCACATGTGAGGATACTGATTAGGCCTGCTGCGCCAATCAGTGGCGCAGTGGCCCTTTAAATCGCAGAGACCCGGCGCGTGCGCGCCCTAAGGAGCGGGGCCGCGCGCGCCGGGACAACACAGACGGGGAACGGGTCAGGTACGGGAGCCGAGATGCGCATCGCGAGCGGGCGCGTCCCGCATCGCGAATCGCATCCCGGCTGGGAGTAATATCGCAGCGCACCTGGCCAGCAGGTCTGACCGGGGCGCTGCAAAGGAGAGAACGCTGCGAGCGCTCCGGGGAGGAGCGGGGACCCGGAGCGCTCGGCGTAACAATTTCACTACCCCAGCACACTCCATATGCGTTTTATAACACAGTAAAGTGTTCTATACCCCTATAGAGGCTGTATGTAGGCTAGAAATAGCCTCTTTAAATATAGATTCGCTGCGAAAAATTTCGGATCAAAACAAACTTTTTCGGAGAATTCGGCGAATCGGCCAAATTGAATTTTTCAAAAGTTCGTTCATCTCTACTGGAGGCCCTCCTTTTTTGATACTCAGGAATCGGCTTGTTGCCTTATCCTCTGTGCTCCCTGGATGTTCCCAATACTCTACCCAGACATTGAGCAGTGAGATGACTTGTTTTCTCTATTTACTACGCCTGTGTTCTGCTTCGTCCTGTCCTCCGGCGCACTTAGCAATCATCACATTATAACTTGTGTTCTTCATATTATTACTGCACGTTAACTTGGACACGCTTGTGTCTTTGTTAGTCTTTCATTAACTAATTCACTCCCTTTATTCAAGGTCAACATGGTTTTTTAACATCATCTAGAATGTGTCATCCAGATTTGGTTTTACTGATTCGAACTAGATGCTGAAACTTTTTTTTTCTAATCTGTTTATATTTTCTGATTACAATTTATTTAATTTAGTTTTTGTACATTATTATGGGGGCAGCCATCTTGCCTGAACAGTTTTTAACAGGGTTTAGACATGTGCTTTATAGCAAGCCCCTCGGACATAGGAAATAAATATACTAAAGCTGTTCTATTGATACGAATGGAAAAGCTGCCTAGGTGTGATCAGTGATCGTTATTTATTTTTTTTATTTTTTATTTATTTATAGATTTTTGCATTATTCACAACATAGACAATAAGGAAAAGAAAACAAAGTAAATGATACAGAAGCAGAATAAAAAATCGAAAAAAAGTACTATAATATACTACAGTATATATACTACAGTATAATATACTATACGCTCGGCGTAACAACTGCCCTATTATATTCCTAAACCCACATATTGTAGTGCAAGAAAAAAAGCATAAAAAGAAAAGAGGAACTAAAAGAAAAGTAACAAAGAAGAAATTAATATATGTTCACGGCCGTCAATTTCATTATATACCAAAGTTACTAGATATTAAAGAAATTCTATCCAAATAAGCCCATTTCGGCCATATTGTTTCAAAACTTATTCTATAAGAATATTGTGTTTTGCCAATAATGGTAGAGATGTCTAGGATATCTTTAGACTTCCACAGTGTCGCAATCATAATGTGAGCACTCGTTAATACACGAAATATAAGAGCCCAGCTACACATTGGGAATTTATTAAAATCCAGAGACAATAGTGTCAGGCCTGGTCCCAAGGAAAAGTGAAGAGATAGAGTGGTCTGAAGAAAATCAAATATTTCTAACCAGAATAGTTTAAAACGGGGACATTTCCACCAAATGTGTATGAAAGTCCCTTTTCCATCTCCGCATCTCCAACATAACGGCGATATTTGTGGATGTATAGACGATATTTGGTAAGACGTTTGATACTATCTATACATTAATTTACGGGAGGATTCCCAGTGATTAGCACATCAAGATAACTGAAAAAGGCAAAGTGTAAAGTGAAGTCCACTGATCATCAAGTATGTATTCCTAAATCCATTGAACCTTAAGGAAACACTGGAATTGGGAGCTAAGCTCCATAAGATATATGTTCTTGATACCCCTTTTTTTTTAATCTCTTCATGACAATCAAAATATTGTGTATAACCTTGAGAAGATGTAGATGTTGGCCACACAATAGATGTCAAAAGATGCCTCAATTGTAAGTATTTATAAAAATCGCTAGAAGGGATAGGATATTTATTCCTTATCTCTTCAAAAGATAGGACCAATTACCCACACTTATATCTTGTAGGCAAATTACTCCAAGCCTTATCCATGTTGAAAAGTCAGTTGTAGGTAATAGTATTTTTAAACTGCTCTGTAAAAGGGTCACGGCAGGTTTTGGATCCTCTGGGTGTTACGCCTAGCGCTCCGGGTCCCCGCTCCTCCCCGGAGCGCTCACGGCGTCTTTCTCCCTGCAGCGCCCCGGTCAGTCCCGCTGACCGGGAGCGCTGCACTGTCATGGCCGTTGGGGATGCGATTCGCACAGCGGGACGCGCCCGCTCGCGAATCGCATCCCAGGTCACTTACCCGTCCCGGTCCCCTGCTGTCATGTGCTGGCGCGCGCGGCTCCGCTCTCTAGGGCGCGCGCGCGCCAGCTCTCTGAGACTTAAAGGGCCAGTGCACCAATGATTGGTGCCTGGCCCAATTAGCTTAATTGGCTTCCATCTGCTCCCTGCCTTTATCTGACCTCCTCCCATGCACTCCCTTGCCGGATCTTGTTGCCTTGTGCCAGTGAAAGCGTTTAGTGTGTCCAAAGCCTGTGTACCTGAACTTCTGCTACCCATCCTGACTACGAACCTTGCCGCCTGCCCCCGACCTTCTGCTACGTCTGACCTTGCCTCTGCCTAGTCCTTCTGTCCCACGCCTTCTCAGCAGTCAGCGAGGTAGAGCCGTTGCTAGTGGATACGACCTGGTTGCTACTGCCGCAGCAAGACCATCCCGCTTTGCGGCGGGCTCTGGTGAAAACCAGTAGCCTCTTAGAACCGGTCCACTAGCACGGTCCACGCCAATCCCTCGCTGACACAGAGGATCCACTACCTGGAAGCCGAATCGTGACAGTAGATCCGGCCATGGATCCCGCTGAGGTGCCGCTGCCAAGTCTCGCTGATCTTCCCACGGTGGTCGCTCAGCAATCGCAGCAGATTGCCCAACAAGGACAGCAGCTGTCGCAGTTGACCGCCATGTTACAGCAACTTCTGCCTCTGCTACAGCAGCAACCATCTCCTCCGCCAGCTCCTGCACCTCCTCCGCAGCGAGTGGCCGCTCCTAACCTCCGCTTGTCCCTGCCGGACAAATTTGATGGGGACTCTAAACTCTGCCGTGGATTTTTGTCTCAGTGTTCCCTACATATGGAGATGTTGTCGGACTTGTTTCCTTCTGAACGGTCTAAGGTGGCGTTCGAAGTAAGCCTTCTTTCAGGAAAGGCCTTGTCTTGGGCCACACCGCTCTGGGACCGCAATGATCCTGCCACAGCCACAGTCCAGGCCTTCTTCGCTGAACTCCGGAGTGTCTTCGAGGAGCCAGCCCGAGCTTCTTCTGCCGAGACTGCCCTGTTGAACCTGGTCCAGGGTAATTCTTCAGTGGGCGAGTACGCCATCCAATTTCGTACTCTTGCTTCCGAGTTATCATGGAATAACGAGGCTCTCTGCGCGACCTTTAAAAAAGGCCTATCCAGTCGCATCAAGGATGTGCTGGCCGCACGAGAGATTCCTGCCAATCTGCAAGAACTCATCCATCTAGCTACCCGCATTGACATGCGTTTTTCTGAGCGACACCAAGAGCTCCGCCAGGAAAAAGACTTAGATCTCTGGGCACCTCTCCCACAGTATCCGTTGCAATCTACGCCTGGGCCTCCCGCCGAGGAGGCCATGCAAGTGGATAAGTCTCGCCTGACCCAGGAAGAGAGGAATCGCCGTAGGGAAGAAAATCTCTGTCTTTACTGTGCCAGTACCGAGCATTTCTTGGTGGATTGCCCTATCCGTCCTCCACGCCTGGGAAACGCACGCACGCACCCAGCTCACGTGGGTGTGGCGTCTCTTGGTTCCAAGTCTGCTCCTCCACGTCTCACGCTACCCGTGCGGATTTCTTCTTCAGGCAACTCCTCCCTCTCAGCCGTGGCCTGCTTGGACTCCGGTGCCTCTGGAAATTTTATTTTGGAGTCGTTTGTTAATAAATTCAGCATCCCGGTGACCCGTCTCGTCAAGCCGCTCTACATTTCCGCGGTCAACGGAGCCAGATTGGACTGCACCGTGTGTTACCGCACAGAGCCCCTCCTCATGTCTATTGGACCCCACCTTGAGAGGATTGAGTTCTTCATTCTCCCCAACTGTACCTCTGAGGTCCTCCTCGGTCTGCCTTGGCTCCGGCTTCATTCCCCCACCATTGATTGGACCACCGGGGAGATCAGGAACTGGGACTCTGCCTGCCACAGGAAGTGCCTCTCCCCCCCTCCCAGTCCCGTCAGGCAAGCCTCTGTGCCTCCCCATGGCCCCCGTCCTGGTGTCACACTGCCCCGTGCCAGGCCTCGCCCTCTGCCCTCCCTCCCCATTCCCACTCCTGCTGTACTGCCTGCCGTTGAGGAAACCCTCCATTCTTTCCCGGTGTCCTCATCCCAGGGGAGGCAGTTACCGGACAAAGAGAAGGGGAGACCTAAGGGGGGGGGGTACTGTTACGCCTAGCGCTCCGGGTCCCCGCTCCTCCCCGGAGCGCTCACGGCGTCTTTCTCCCTGCAGCGCCCCGGTCAGTCCCGCTGACCGGGAGCGCTGCACTGTCATGGCCGTTGGGGATGCGATTCGCACAGCGGGACGCGCCCGCTCGCGAATCGCATCCCAGGTCACTTACCCGTCCCGGTCCCCTGCTGTCATGTGCTGGCGCGCGCGGCTCCGCTCTCTAGGGCGCGCGCGCGCCAGCTCTCTGAGACTTAAAGGGCCAGTGCACCAATGATTGGTGCCTGGCTCAATTAGCTTAATTGGCTTCCATCTGCTCCCTGCCTTTATCTGACCTCCTCCCATGCACTCCCTTGCCGGATCTTGTTGCCTTGTGCCAGTGAAAGCGTTTAGTGTGTCCAAAGCCTGTGTACCTGAACTTCTGCTACCCATCCTGACTACGAACCTTGCCGCCTGCCCCCGACCTTCTGCTACGTCTGACCTTGCCTCTGCCTAGTCCTTCTGTCCCACGCCTTCTCAGCAGTCAGCGAGGTAGAGCCGTTGCTAGTGGATACGACCTGGTTGCTACTGCCGCAGCAAGACCATCCCGCTTTGCGGCGGGCTCTGGTGAAAACCAGTAGCCTCTTAGAACCGGTCCACTAGCACGGTCCACACCAATCCCTCGCTGACACAGAGGATCCACTACCTGGAAGCCGAATCGTGACACTGGGCCTGTGTGGATGATGACATGAGCAGTGCCAGGGAGCAGAGTGTAAGGTGCCCCTGGTTTTCACCAGAACCCGCGGGACGGTCTTGCTGCAGCAGGCGGCACCCATCTTGCTACTCCTGATACAACTTGCACAGGATGCTGGCGTGGCGCAAAAGGAAACTGGCAAGACGAGGTCAAGGTAACAGTAGGTCAGAGCAGGTGGCACAGGTGCAGGGTCAGGCAACAGAACAAGGATCAGGAACACAGATATCAGGAACACAGGAACACAGTATGCTTTCACTAGGGCACAAGGCAACAAATATCCAGCCGGGAACAAAGAGAGGAGCTGATACTTAAAGACAAGGTGCAGGTGTAGACACTAAATTAAATGAGTACTGACCCTTTAAATGTAGGAGCTCCAGTGCGCGCGCGCCCCCTAAGAGGTGGAGGCACACATGCCGGGGCTGCGGGAACAGTAAGACCAGGGAGGTAAGTGACGGGCTGGGATTCGCATGCGGGCACGTCCCATGATGCAAATCCCAGCCCCGCCGGCAGCGGGGACATGACAAGAGAGCGCTCACGGCCAGCATGTCTCTTCTTTGGAACTCAGAAAGTTCCCCACTACATGAGACCAAGGGGTTTCTGGAATGGACAAAGGCTGTAAGGGACATGCAGGTTTCTGTCGTGGAGTCTTCCGTCTTCTAAGGTGACCAACTGGCAAAGAAGAATGTCCCCAATTCAAGACTTACATCTGAGTTTAACAGGCACAGAAGATATCACAGGAGGAACATTATGCCTTGGCGTGAAGTCCAACCCTGTGACATCGGAGGATCTGGAAAGAGCATCGGTGCTGAAGGTTTTATTAGCAGGCCTAAGAGGAGGCACAAGGCAGTGATCTTGGCAAAATTGTCCCCAACAAGTGATTTCACCAGATTTCCAGTCAAGTTGGTGAGAATGACGTTGAAGTCAAGGAAGACCGAGAAGAAGCTCTGAAGTACAATTTGGTAGGACATAAAACTCAATCTTTTCCTTATGCAAATCCTCTACTTGCATGACGAGGGGTTCAGTGCGGAATTGCACCTTACAGTTAAGATTTTGTCCATCAACAGAAGAAATGTAGAAGGGCTTGACAAGACACGTCACTGGAAGACGGTGTTTATGGACCTGGGAGGCACCAATGAAGTTGCCAGCGGAAGCAGAGTCCTAAAAAGCAGAAGCGATGAAAGAACTTGGCAGAGGTAAAAACTTGAACCGGGGTGGTCAAGCGAGGAGAGGTAATATTCACATCTAGTGATGCCACTCCTACTTGTCCAAGATGAGAGTGTTCTCCAGGATGCGGAGGACGTATAGAACAGTCTTTGAGAAAGTGCTCCAGACTGGCACAATATAGGCACGAATTGTCATTGCGTCAACGGGATCTTTCTTGCTGCGTTAAGCGAAAATGGTCCACCTCCATAGCCTCTTCGGCAGGAGGCAAAGAAGACTGTAGAGTTGGATGGTGGAAAACAGGTGCCAGATGAGGTAATCGCCGTGTTCGGGCAGGTTCTTTTTTCAAAGGAAGTTCTTCCTGCCTCTCAGCAAAACGCACATCAATTTGAGTTCGCTCAGGTTAGTCAGAGAATCTCGTGCAGCGAGAGCATAATTGATTCTAGAGGAAAGTCCTTTTTTAAAGGTAGCACACAAGGCCTCGTCATTCCAAGCAAGTTCAGAGGCAAGTGTGCAGAACTGAACGGAGGAGTTCCCTAGGCAGAGGTTCAGAAGAGCCGTCTCGGAAGAGGAGGCTCGCGCGGGTTCTTCAAATGCATTGCGGAATTCTGCAAGGAAGGTCAACAGGTTGAAAGAGACCGGATCTCTACGATCCCAGAGAGGAGTAGCCCAAGCTAAAGCTTTTCCAGATAGTAGACTAACCACAAACACCACTTTAGCAAGCTCTGTTGGGAACAGATCCGCCATGAGTTCTAGATGGATAGAACACTGTGTCGCAAAGCCTCTACACAGCTTGGGATCTCCGTCATACTTAGAAGGCAAGGACAAACAAAGCTTGGTCCCAGGAGAAGCTGCAGACATAGAAGAAGGCTCAGGAACAATAGGCTGCTGTTGTTGCTGATGAGCAGCAAGAAGCTGTTGCACCATGGCTGAGACTTGATTCAGTTGTTGCGCCTGATAGACTAACTGCTGCGACTGCTGAGCCACGAAGGTGGAGAGATCCGAGACATCTGGCAAAGGCACCCCAGCGGGATCCATGGCCAGATCTTACTGTAAAGGGGTCACGGCAGGAGGTGGATCCTCTGGGCTTGGATGATGATGTGAGCCGTGCCAAGGAGCGGAGTCTAAGGCTCTGCTGGTTTTCACCAGAGACCGCTGCAAAGCAGGATGGTCTTGCTGTGGCAGGCAGCACCAAGGTCTCTACCCCTGACACGACTTGTCCACACAGGTTGCTGGGATGTGGCGTGGCACAAAAGGAAACTGGCAAGATAAGGTCAAGTTAGCAGTAGGTCAGGGCAGGTGGCACAGGTGCAGGGTCAGGTACTGGAACAAGGATCAGGAACACGGATATCAGGAACACAGGAACACAGTATGCTTTTGTCAAGGATGGCTGCTGGTTAGGCCTTAAACTGTGAGTGACTGCCGCTGTATACTGCTGAGTGTTGACACAAGAAATAAACACCAGACAAGATGTTGGTATGAAACTCCTTCTCAGCATACTGGCTAGGGAACTGTCCCAAGGCGTTCTGAGAGTTCTGTTTATTCCACAGAAGTACATTAGTTTTTTACATAGACAAAAAGTTAGAGATCACGTCAAAATCATCATGTTATATTTTGATTGGTTATTTGAGTATTGCGTCTGTGTATATATTAGCATATTAAACATTCATTTCTTTCTTGGCTGTAGTTCACTGACGTTGCCATCCCCCTATTTTGCCAGAAAATTACGGATATATCTCTGTCTTTCTGCACAGTCTATATCTCTTTAAATATTTTGTCTTCCAACTTTCAGCCTCTTCTTATCTCGCTTCTTTTGGCCTCATTCCAAGGTCTTCATCTTCTTGGTCAGCAAGTTAGCAAGCTGATATATAGGTTAAGGGTAGGTAACAAATATCTTTTTGCAGCATTAGCAATGGCATATGAGTATTAATATATTGATCGGTCAGAATCATTATAATCAATTTCGACAATATCACTAGGGCACAAGGCAACAAAGATCCGGCCAGGAACAAAGAGAGGAGCTGATACTTAAAGACAAAGTGCAGGTGTAGACAATTATTTAAATGAGTACTGGCCCTTTAAATGTAACAGCTCTGGTGCGCGCGCCCTAGGAGGCGGAGGCACACACGCCAGGGCTGCGGGAACAGAAAGACCAGAGAGGTGAGTGACGGGCTGGGATTCACATGCGGGCACATCCCGCAATGCGAATCCCAGCCCTGCCGGCAGCGGGGACATGACAAGAGAGCGCTCATGGCCAGTGTGTCTGGCCAGAGCGCAGATGTTACATGCTCAGTGATCTTTATCACTCTACAGGGAGGGGGAGGCTGAACAGTGAGCTACAGCTCTGTGTTATTTATGTGTTATTTATATACTGGAGTCACCTTTCACCTGGTGTCATCTGGGATCATAAGAATAACATTGCTGGGAAGTGATCTGTACAGAAGTAGAAATGTTAAAATTTCCAAAATCTTGAAGCAATGGAAAACCATTTTTTTTTTTTGTAAAAAAATTAAATAAAAATGAAAGTTTTTAAAAAAACTTAAAAAAGAAATGAAGAGTGGAGTATTTTTACAAATTGAAAATCATTTTATTGCTGAATGATGGCCTACCATTTCACAGAGCGGTGGAAAATGTTAACCAATTGTCTAGTCAGCCAGACTCATAAGAAAATATTATATGTGATGGGGAGAACATTATATGAGATGGGAGAGAACAATATGTGTGATGGGGAGACATTATCTGTGATGGGAGAGAACATTATCTGTGATGGGAGAGAACATTATCTGTGATGGGAGAGAACATTATCTGTGATGGGAGAGAACATTATCTGTGATTGGGAGGACATTATCTGTGATGGGAGAGAACATTATGTGTGATGGGGAGACATTATCTGTGATGGGAGGAGAGAACATTATCTGTGATGGGAGAGAACATTATCTGTGATGGGGAGGACATTATCTGTGATGGGAGAGAACATTATCTGTGATGGGGAGAACATTATCTGTGCTGGGGAGGACATTATTTGTGATTTGAGAGAACATTATCTGTGATGTGAGAGAACATTATCTGTGATGGGAGAGAACATTATCTGTGATGGGAGAGAACATTATCTGTGATGGGAGAGAACATTATCTGTGATGGGAGAGAACATTATCTGTGATTGGGAGGACATTTTCTGTGATGGGAGAGAACATTATGTGTGATGGGGAGACATTATCTGTGATGGGAGGAGAGAACATTATCTGTGATGGGAGAGAAGAACATTATCTGTGATGGGAGAGAACATTATCTGTGATGGGGAGGACATTATCTGTGATGGGAGAGAACATTATCTGTGATTGGGAGGACATTATCTGTGATGGGAGAGAACATTATGTGTGATGGGGAGACATTATCTGTGATGGGAGGAGAGAACATTATCTGTGATGGGAGAGAAGAACATTATCTGTGATGGGAGAGAACATTATCTGTGATGGGGAGGACATTATCTGTGATGGGAGAGAACATTATCTGTGATGGGGAGAACATTATCTGTGATGGGGAGGACATTATTTGTGATTTGAGAGAACATTATCTGTGATGTGAGAGAACATTATCTGTGATGGGAGAGAACATTATCTGTGATGGGAGAGAACATTATCTGTGATGGGAGAGAACATTATCTGTGATGGGAGAGAACATTATCTGTGATGGGAGAGAACATTATCTGTGATTGGGAGGACATTATCTGTGATGGGAGAGAACATTATGTGTGATGGGGAGACATTATCTGTGATGGGAGAGAAGAACATTATCTGTGATGGGAGAGAACATTATCTGTGATGGGGAGGACATTATCTGTGATGGGAGAGAAGAACATTATCTGTGATGGGAGAGAACATTATCTGTGATGGGGAGGACATTATCTGTGATGGGAGAGAACATTATCTGTGATGGGGAGAACATTATCTGGGATGGGGAGAACATTATCTGTGATGGGAAAGAACATTATCTGTGATGATGAGAACATTATCTGTGATGGGGAGAACATTATCTGAGATGGGAGAGAACATTATGTGTGATGGGGAGACATTATCTGTGATGGGGAGGACATTATCTGTGATGGGAGAGAACATTATCTGTGATGGGGAGAACATTATCTGTGATGGGAAAGAACATTATCAGTGATGGGGAGAACATTATCTGTGATGGGGAGAACATTATCTGAGATGGGAGAGAACATTATGTGTGATGGGGAGACATTATCTGTGATGGGGAGGACATTATCTGTGATGGGAGAGAACATTATCTGTGATGGGGAGAACATTATCTGTGATGGGGAGAACATTATCTGTGATGGGAAAGAACATTATCTGTGATGGGAGGAGAGAACATTATCTGTGATGGGGAGAACATTATCTGTGATGGGGAGAACATTATCTGAGATGGGAGAGAACAATATGTGTGATGGGGAGACATTATCTGTGATGGGAGAGAACATTATCTGTGATGGGAGAGAACATTATCTGTGATTGGGAGGACATTATCTGTGATGGGAGAGAACATTATGTGTGATGGGGAGACATTATCTGTGATGGGAGGAGAGAACATTATCTGTGATGGGAGAGAAGAACATTATCTGTGATGGGAGAGAACATTATCTGTGATGGGGAGGACATTATCTGTGATGGGAGAGAACATTATCTGTGATGGGGAGAACATTATCTGGGATGGGGAGAACATTATCTGTGATGGGAAAGAACATTATCTGTGATGGGGAGAACATTATCTGTGATGGGGAGAACATTATCTGAGATGGGAGAGAACATTATGTGTGATGGGGAGACATTATCTGTGATGGGGAGGACATTATCTGTGATGGGAGAGAACATTATCTGTGATGGGGAGAACATTATCTGTGATGGGAAAGAACATTATCAGTGATGGGGAGAACATTATCTGTGATGGGGAGAACATTATCTGAGATGGGAGAGAACATTATGTGTGATGGGGAGACATTATCTGTGATGGGGAGGACATTATCTGTGATGGGAGAGAACATTATCTGTGATGGGGAGAACATTATCTGTGATGGGGAGAACATTATCTGTGATGGGAAAGAACATTATCTGTGATGGGAGGAGAGAACATTATCTGTGATGGGGAGAACATTATCTGTGATGGGGAGAACATTATCTGAGATGGGAGAGAACAATATGTGTGATGGGGAGACATTATCTGTGATGGGAGAGAACATTATCTGTGATGGGAGAGAACATTATCTGTGATTGGGAGGACATTATCTGTGATGGGAGAGAACATTATGTGTGATGGGGAGACATTATCTGTGATGGGAGGAGAGAACATTATCTGTGATGGGAGAGAAGAACATTATCTGTGATGGGAGAGAACATTATCTGTGATGGGGAGGACATTATCTGTGATGGGAGAGAACATTATCTGTGATGGGGAGAACATTATCTGGGATGGGGAGAACATTATCTGTGATGGGAAAGAACATTATCTGTGATGGGGAGAACATTATCTGTGATGGGGAGAACATTATCTGAGATGGGAGAGAACATTATGTGTGATGGGGAGACATTATCTGTGATGGGGAGGACATTATCTGTGATGGGAGAGAACATTATCTGTGATGGGGAGAACATTATCTGTGATGGGAAAGAACATTATCAGTGATGGGGAGAACATTATCTGTGATGGGGAGAACATTATCTGAGATGGGAGAGAACATTATGTGTGATGGGGAGACATTATCTGTGATGGGGAGGACATTATCTGTGATGGGAGAGAACATTATCTGTGATGGGGAGAACATTATCTGGGATGGGGAGAACATTATCTGTGATGGGAAAGAACATTATCTGTGATGATGAGAACATTATCTGTGATGGGGAGAACATTATCTGAGATGGGAGAGAACATTATGTGTGATGGGGAGACATTATCTGTGATGGGGAGGACATTATCTGTGATGGGAGAGAACATTATCTGTGATGGGGAGAACATTATCTGTGATGGGAAAGAACATTATCAGTGATGGGGAGAACATTATCTGTGATGGGGAGAACATTATCTGAGATGGGAGAGAACATTATGTGTGATGGGGAGACATTATCTGTGATGGGGAGGACATTATCTGTGATGGGAGAGAACATTATCTGTGATGGGGAGAACATTATCTGTGATGGGGAGAACATTATCTGTGATGGGAAAGAACATTATCTGTGATGGGAGGAGAGAACATTATATGTGATGGGGAGAACATTATCTGTGATGGGGAGAACATTATCTGAGATGGGAGAGAACAATATGTGTGATGGGGAGACATTATCTGTGATGGGAGAGAACATTATCTGTGATGGGAGAGAACATTATCTGTGATTGGGAGGACATTATCTGTGATGGGAGAGAACATTATGTGTGATGGGGAGACATTATCTGTGATGGGAGGAGAGAACATTATCTGTGATGGGAGAGAAGAACATTATCTGTGATGGGAGAGAACATTATCTGTGATGGGGAGGACATTATCTGTGATGGGAGAGAACATTATCTGTGATGGGGAGAACATTATCTGGGATGGGGAGAACATTATCTGTGATGGGAAAGAACATTATCTGTGATGGGGAGAACATTATCTGTGATGGGGAGAACATTATCTGAGATGGGAGAGAACATTATGTGTGATGGGGAGACATTATCTGTGATGGGGAGGACATTATCTGTGATGGGAGAGAACATTATCTGTGATGGGGAGAACATTATCTGTGATGGGAAAGAACATTATCAGTGATGGGGAGAACATTATCTGTGATGGGGAGAACATTATCTGAGATGGGAGAGAACATTATGTGTGATGGGGAGACATTATCTGTGATGGGGAGGACATTATCTGTGATGGGAGAGAACATTATCTGTGATGGGGAGAACATTATCTGTGATGGGGAGAACATTATCTGTGATGGGAAAGAACATTATCTGTGATGGGAGGAGAGAACATTATCTGTGATGGGGAGAACATTATCTGTGATGGGGAGAACATTATCTGAGATGGGAGAGAACAATATGTGTGATGGGGAGACATTATCTGTGATGGGAGAGAACATTATCTGTGATGGGAGAGAACATTATCTGTGATTGGGAGGACATTATCTGTGATGGGAGAGAACATTATGTGTGATGGGGAGACATTATCTGTGATGGGAGGAGAGAACATTATCTGTGATGGGAGAGAAGAACATTATCTGTGATGGGAGAGAACATTATCTGTGATGGGGAGGACATTATCTGTGATGGGAGAGAACATTATCTGTGATGGGGAGAACATTATCTGGGATGGGGAGAACATTATCTGTGATGGGAAAGAACATTATCTGTGATGGGGAGAACATTATCTGTGATGGGGAGAACATTATCTGAGATGGGAGAGAACATTATGTGTGATGGGGAGACATTATCTGTGATGGGGAGGACATTATCTGTGATGGGAGAGAACATTATCTGTGATGGGGAGAACATTATCTGTGATGGGAAAGAACATTATCAGTGATGGGGAGAACATTATCTGTGATGGGGAGAACATTATCTGAGATGGGAGAGAACATTATGTGTGATGGGGAGACATTATCTGTGATGGGGAGGACATTATCTGTGATGGGAGAGAACATTATCTGTGATGGGGAGAACATTATCTGTGATGGGGAGAACATTATCTGTGATGGGAAAGAACATTATCTGTGATGGGAGGAGAGAACATTATCTGTGATGGGGAGAACATTATCTGTGATGGGGAGAACATTATCTGAGATGGGAGAGAACAATATGTGTGATGGGGAGACATTATCTATGATGGGGAGACATTATCTGTGATGGGGAGAATATTATCTGAGATGTGGGAGAACATTATCTGAGATGGGAGAGAACATGATGTGTGATGGGAGAGAAGAAAATTATCTGTGATGGGAGAGAACATTATCTGTGGTGGGGAAAATATTATCTGAGATGTGGGAGAACATTATCTGTGATGGAGGAGAACATTATCTGTGAGGCAGAACACATTATCTGTGATGGGGCGGAGAATATTATCTCTGATGATGGAGAGCATTATGTGTGATGGTGGAGAAGAACATTATCGATGATGGGGAGAACATTATCTGTGATGGGGGAGAACATTATCTGTGATGGTGGAGAAGAACATTAACTGTGATAGGGGAGAAGAACATTATCTGTGATGGGGAGAACATTATATGTGATGGGGGAGAAGACCATTATCTGTGATGGGGAGAAGACCTTTATCTGTGATGGGGGAGAACATTAACTGTGATAGGGAAGAAGACCATTACCTGTGATGGGAGAGAAGAACATTATCTGTGATGGGGGAGATCATTATCTGTGATGGGGGAGAAGAACATCTGTGATGGGAGAGAAGAAGATTATCTGTGATGGGAGAGAACATTATCTGTGATGGGGAAAATATTATCTGAGATGTGGGAGAACATTATCTGTGATGGAGGAGAACATTATCTGTGAGGCAGAAAACATTATCTGTGATGGGGCGGAGAATATTATCTCTGATGATGGAGAACATTATGTGTGATGGTGGAGAAGAACATTATCGGTGATGGGGCGGAGAATATTATCTCTGATGATGGAGAACATTATGTGTGATGGTGGAGAAGAACATTATCGGTGATGGGAGAGAAGAACATTATCTGTGATGGGAGTGAACATTATCTGTGATGGGGAGAAGAACATTATCTGTGATGGGGAGAAGAACATTATCTGTGATGGGGAGAACATTATCTGTGATGGGGAGAAGAACATTATCTGTGATGGGGAGAACATTATCTGTGATGGGAGTGAACATTATCTGTGATGGGGAGAAGAACATTATCTGTGATGGGGAGAAGAACATTATCTGTGATGGGGAGAACATTATCTGTGATGGGGAGAAGAACATTATCTGTGATGGAGGATATGTATGTCTGGATATATTTATACATATGGGGATATAAATGTTTTTCATGGGGATCTAAATGTTATACAGTTTCATTACCATGTTAAAAACAGGTAATTTATCATTAGAAAATACTCCATGCTTTATTTCCTCCCTAGGCAATAGGTGACAGGTCTCTCACAAGTTAGGCCAGAACTCCTTGCTCTAAATACTGGCTTGGCATTAAATCCATATCTGTTTCTGTAACTGGCACAAAAAGCTGATTTTTAGGGAATGCTACCTGGAAAGGTTTTGTGATTGAGCTGCTTTGCATATTCTATCTATCTATCTATCTATCTATCTATCTATCTCATATCTATCTATCTATCTCATATCTATCTCATATCTATATATCTATCTCATTTCTATCTATCTCATATCTATCTATCTATCTATCTATCTCATATCTATCTATCTATCTATCTATCTCAGATCTATCTATCTTATATCTATCTATCTCATATCTATCTATCGATCATATCTATCTATCGATCATATCTATCTATCTCATATCTATCTATCTCTCTCATATCTATCTATCTCATATCTATCTATCTATCTATCTCATATCTATCTATCTATCTATCTATCTCATATCTATCTCATATCTATCTATCCATCTCATGTCTGTCTTTCTTTCTTTCTTTCTTTCTATCTATCTCATATCTATCTTCTATCTATATATCTATCTCATATCTATCTACCTTCTATCTATCTATCTAACTGTCTTCTATCTTATCTGTCTCATATCTATCTACCTTCTATCTATCTCATATCTATCTATCTATCTATCTATCTATCTATCTATCTATCTATCTCTCTCTCATATCTTTCTTTCTATCTATCTCATATCTATCTACCATCTGTCTATCTATCTATCTATCTATCTATCTATCATCAATCATCTATCTATTCTACCAGGAGCTTATTATACAAGGATAGTAAAGTTCTTTGAAGACCATAAGTTGAATCGTCTTTATGACCTTTACCCGTGGAAAAGAGTTTGCGGTTGAATTTAGGGTAAGTCACACATAATTCACCAAGCCAATCATTATAGGGGTGATTATTCTGCATGGTGCCAAAGGCAAAGTTTCATATTAGGAGCAGTTTCATGGTTGGTAGAAGTGGGAGAGGATTTCTGTCTACATACGGATTGGCTGGCTCCATTTTCTAGGTGGTTTATATAGATCACCCTAAATAGTTTTCCTGGTAGAATTGAGCTATCTGTTCCACAAGATCATGGCGGTCATCTTGGTGTTGCTGCTGTGTTTGACCAGTTGTCCTCTCAGTCAAGCTCTTCCAGTACCGGTGAGTGAAGATCCTAAAGTACTAAACGACCCTCCCGTAATCCTCTCAACTATAACATCTCTTTCCCTTTCCTTATAGATTTCTGGAGGTGATGTTCAAGGTAATTTGATTTTTTTGCTTTGTTTCATTCCTATTTAAACGGGTTATCCAGGAAAAAAATACTTTTTTTTAATATATATATCAACTGGCTTTAGAAAGTTAAACAGATTTGTAAATTACTTCTATTACATTTTTTAAATCCTTTCAGTACTTATGAGCTTCTGAAGTGAAGTTGTTCTTTTCTGTCTAAGGGCTCTCTGATGACACGTGTCTCGGGAACTGTCCAGAGTAGAAGCAAATCCCCATAGCAAACCTCTTCTACTCTGTGTAGTTCCCGAGACAGACAGAGGTGTCAGCAGAGAGCACTGTTGCCAGACAGAAAAGAACAACTCTACTTCACAAGTAATTTATAAATCTGTTTAACTTTCTGGAGCCAGTTGATATATAAAAATATTTTTTTTCCCTGGAATACCCCTTTAACTTTCAACTACATTTACCTTTCTCCATGCAAACATAATCTTATAGTGTCATGTAAAAGGGACATAAACTGCAACAATATGCATCAAAAATGATCAAGCGCACAATATTGGCATAAACTAAGCCAACTAAACCTGCTGGTCTAAACTCATATGTACAAAATGTATAAAAAATAATGGCCAGTGTGATATATCGGGTGCATTTTACACTGTCTGGTCTGAGTTTTAGACAGTATCAGTTGTAATGACTCTTTAATCTTTACAGATGCTGAGGTGGACAAGAGGATAGTATCTGAGATAATACGGGAAACAAACAAAGGTGCGGGTTCAGCCTTCCATGGTGGATCATATAGCTGGCCTTAGTATGCCATGATATACTCTATAATGTTTATTTAGAAATATTAATTATTATCATTATAACCTAAAGGGGTACTCCAAAGGATAGGGGATAAGATGTCTGATCGCAGGGTGGTCCCGCTGCAGTGGACCCCTGCGATCTTGGCTGCAGCACCCCAGACATCCAGTGCACGGAGTGAACTTTGCTCCTTGCCGGATGACTGGCGATGTGGGGTGGAGGCTTGTGACAGGGGTCAAGTCCTGGGGTAAAAAAAAGCGAGGGAACTCACCCAAGATTTCCAAATAAGGGCTGGTCCTGTTAATGGAAACAGTGTTCTTGTTTTGGAAAAAGATAGCGCATTCGGTTCCCACGCGTTCCTGCAGGACTTGAGCCCTGTATATATATATACACTGTATATATATATATATATATATATATATATATGTATTTTTAATAAACAACCTTGTGTCTATAAAATAGTGAATGCAGAAGAACGCTCCCTTATGGTGTTAAGGCAGAAATCTCATACAATGTATCCAGATTGTTTTGACAACTTGTTTTCCTCCTCCCCAGATATCGTCAATGATGATGAGACCCATTTTAGGCCGGTGTCCGATATAATAGAGGAAGTAAACAAAGGTAAGTCTCCAGCCTTCCATTGTGCATCAGTCAACTGGACTTTCCTCTTGCTTTACCCTCACCACATTATTACCCATCAAGCAAAACCTTCTTCTGTAGCCTACCAAAAGGCAGACTGGCATCTTATTAATATAGCCAAAACTCTCCCTATATTTGTAGTAGAGGGCCATCGTGTGGTCTATTGGTGTTTGCGGAGTTTAAGATATATGTATCTAGACCAATAATTCACAACCTTTTTAAATCCTTAACAGTGTACTCCGCCCCTAGACATCTTATCCTTTAGTCAATGGATAGGGGATTAGATGTCTGATCGTGTTGGGACCACCACGATCTCCCTGCTACACCTGGCGTTCATTAAGAGTGTCGGGTGCTGTGCCGGAGGCCCGTGATGTCACAGTCATGCCCGCTCATGACGTCACGGCTATGCCCCCTCAATGCAAGTCTATGGGAGGGGGTGTGACGGCCGTCACACCCCCTCCCATAGACTTTCTTTGAGGGGGCGTGGCCGTGACATCACCAGCGGGCGTGACTGGAACGTCACGAGCCTCTGCCTTGCATCGCCAGTCATCCGTGCGCCAGATTTCTGGGGTGCCGCAGCCAAGATCATGGGGCTACCCAGAGGTGAGACCTCGCCATCAGATCAAAGGATAGAGGTAAGATGTCTAGGGGCGGAGTTCCACTTTAAAGTGTCCTTGTGATTAAAAAAACTAAAAAACTTTAGACAAGTCAAATGTTTTAAGTAGTTGGGCTGTGGGTGCTAAGACCCCCACTGAATACTAGAACGAGTAGATAAAAGTGCCCATCTATGTGCTTCTCTCCACGTCTCTCCTCACTATGGGAGACAGAGTCTATAGAAAGTCTATAGAGCCTGCAGCGAGGAGAGAAAAGGGGTTCTGTTCTCAGATGTCATGTGACACCCATGAGTAAGGAGGTGATGTCTACATCAGAAACACGTTGGGTCTGAACCCAGTGTCAAGTACCGTACTGTATATTTTTATGAACATTTAATAAAGGGTATCCTTTGGAATTGATACTGAACTGATCTGTGAGGGTCTCAGCTCCCACGCCCCAACTGATCAAAACTTACACATTTCTATGACATGTGAAAATGTTCTTTTTTTCTTCATTTTTTTTTTCTTCATTTTTGCTGACATTCTGAGCACTCTTCAGTGTTTGGAAGCTCAATAGAGAATAAATGAAGAGCTGTATTCATACAGAGGATGTTTGACCCCGCATATAAAGAGTTTGATCATCCATTCTTTGTTATGACGTATTCAATTTATTTTTGATGAATCGTTTTTATTTTTATTTTATTTTTATATGTCTGGTCCCGCAATGGTGCCCATGTATATGCCTTTATATCACTTTGACTTTCTCCTAGCTTCACATGGACATACTGCCTGTTGCCTAAACTTAGCTAATCTCTGGTATAAGCCTATAGTAGAACCCCCATCAATCAACTAGTTAATCATAATTCTGTAGGTGATGTGTAACCTGTGATGATGAGAATTATCAGTCAAGGAACTAAATCCTATATAGTTTGGAGGAAATAAGGAAAAAGGGGACGTGGTCAAAACCTTGAAATATTTTGAAGGGTTAAATAAGTTTGAGGAAAGAAGTATCTGTAATAAAAGACTAAACACAAGAACAAGGGGGACAATTTGAGGTTATTAGGGGAAGATCATATACAATTATATTTTGTATTTAAAGAATATTCTTTATATCCTTGTAGATACCTCTGTTCTGCTTGTGGAAGGTGACATTAGGCCTAACCTTGACCGCAGTGTGACGGAATGTACAAGATGCTTGTGGTTAAAGTCCCAGGATGGAAGAGTTCGAGTCCCATATACTACCCCCTCACCCACATACAGTAAATAATTACTATTATATATATTACATTGGGGAGGCAACAAGATTAATTTATGACAATAAACTCTTCTTTGGCCTTTAGCGAATTTTGAAAGATCGATGTTTATTTCGGCTATGAAGGAATTTGAGGTGATGACCTGCATACAGTTTGTCAGCAGAAGCACCGAGAATGACTATCTGAGTATAGAGGATGGATCGGGGTAAGTGATTTTTTGATGCTTTTTGATCTTTAACATATTTTAGGTATTTTCCATAATTGTATTATTGGTATTATTAAAGAAGTATCATAGACAAAAACGTATCCCCTATCCGCAGGATATACGTTTTATATTGTGGGGGTCCGAGCACTGGGGCCCCCGTGATCTCCTGTATGGAACCCCGGCTCTCTTCCTCAGCAGTGCATCACGACCCCCGCCCAAAGTTGGGGCCGCCAAGCCCCCTCTATATAGCTCTATGGGAGAGCAGAAGAATGCTAAATGGCTCTCCCATAGAGCTATATGGTGGGGGCATGGCGGCCCCCGCTTTGGACAGGGGGTCATGACATGCCGCTGTGGAAGAGAACCAGGGCTCCATACAGGCCAGCCCAGCGCTCGGACCCCCCACAATCTAAAACTTATCCCCTATCCGCAGGATAGGTGATAAGTTTTTGTCCGTGATACTTCTCCTTTAAAGGTATGTGGAAATTCAAAGGAGTTATAATGTGATCTCATTCTCAGCTGTTGGTCATACGTTGGGAAGATGGGGGGTAAACAGACAATGAGTCTCTCTATGGCCGGATGTATCAAGTACAATATCATACAACATGAATTCATGCATGCTCTGGGCTTCTATCATGAATTCACAAGAAGTGACCGGGATGACTACATAGACATCATGTGGCAGAACATTTCTCCAGGTGAGCATCGACATCTGCTGGTTATAAAAAGAACCTAATAATTAAGCATTGTAGCAAAGGAAATACACTTAGGGGTCATGTCTTAACTTTTTTTGCCCAAATCCCATGGTGGCGTGGTGTACCCTGTACACTGCATGCAGCAAGCTGGAATCTCCTACGTTAGTGACTATTTTCACCAGTGACTCTAGCGGGTGGGGAGTGGGAGTTTTCATCCTGGTGAATTATTTACACCAGGACGTATTATGTGCGACTTTTGAAAAATGTTTGAAAAGTGTCACACAAAGTCGCACTACCCATGCCAGTCAATGACCCTGTTTTACAGGCCGCAATGCACGGAATGGATAGGTGTTCTGTAGTCGGACTCACTTATCCTTGCTCTGAGCAGGCCCTGCCGATGAAGGAAAAGTATTCAGCGGTTTATAGTGCATGTACCAGCGGCTATACAGCTGCAGGCACAGCTCGGCTGAGCAGGAGGTATTCATAAAAATAGGTAAAGGGGTACTCTGCCCCTTGACATCTTATCCCCTATCCAAAGGATGGGGGATAAGATGTCTGATCGCAGGGGTCCTGCCACTGGGACCCCCCCTGCCCCCCCGCGATCTCCCTGCACCACCCTAAATAAATACCAGCTGCGGCGTTGGAGGCTCGTAACGTCACAAGCCTCCAGCGCCGCATCACTAGTCATCCGGCACAAAGCGAAATTCACACTGTGCATAGGATGACTGAGATGCCGCAGCGGGGATCGCGGGGGTCCCACCCATCATACATCTTATCCCTTATCCTTTAGATAGAGGATAAGATGTCTAGGGGCAGAGTATCCCTTTAAGGAGCAGTGCCATGCATACATCACTGGATAGTGTTCCCCAATACTGCGCTTAGCGCTCTGTGCCTGCCCCGACACTGGATTGGTTAACTAGCAAAGCTGAGCCTCACTAGTTTACCCTTTCTGGCCAATAAAGCATACAGCCATCTATATAGATAGTTGTATACTTTTATAACCTAAGTTTGATGTCAGTGCTATATACAGTAGTTGGATGTTGGTTCCACCATAGATGTTTCTAAGCAGTGATCTCCATACATGACTCTAGTAATGATAGAAGTTCTTATTCTTATCTGATCTAATTCTATTGTGTATAAAACATTTTTCCATAAGGTGATCGGCCTTATTTCTACTTGGATAATGGGAATACCCAGGACATTCCTTACGATTACAATTCTATTGTGCATTATACAAAGTAAGTAGATATGAAATATAGTGTCCTATCATGTATGATTTATTTAGGAATCCATGATATAGTAAACCGTGGATTTCTGCTTTATTTTTATTTTTTCGTGCATTGTACTTTATTTTCAGCCTTTTTATCTGCCCAAGGCCATAAAGGGGGCTGCTCAAGACCTTAGAAATTTTAAGTAAGCCCCGAAAATGTTATAAAAAAAAAAAAAAAGAATAAAAAAAAATCTAACATTATTTACCTAAAAATAAATAAATAAATAAATAAAACACTCTGGTGATTGATACAGTGGGGGCTTTAATAGGATAATGTTGGTGTTTTATATATTTTTATTTTTTTTTACATTTCCCAAAGCCAATTTATTTACTTAAATCCTTCAAGGTTTTTCATAAATTGGGACATAGAAGGGCTTCCATTTTTGCAGGACCAATTGTCCTTTTTTTAATCACACCCTTCATTTTACCGTATAGTGTGCTAAAAAACAATAAAAAATGAAGAATAGGAATAAAAATGATGTGCTATCTTTATTTTACATGTTCGTATATTTACAGCAATAAACAATTCATGCATTTTTTTTACTACTTTTTGTTTTTTAATAAAAAGTGCTTTGTCATATTCTGACCCCTACAGCAGTGCAAATGGCATGTAAGGTTTTTTTTTTTTTTTTTTTCAGGATTCACTGTGCAGAATTATTAATATTATATTTAAAAAAAACAATTTGCACACTTTGATACAAAATGGTTTTTTCCTTTAGTTTAAATGTTTTTGTCCGTTTATACAGTTTTGTATGTTGTATACAGTTTAATGCAATACTTCGGCATTGCTCTGAACCGTTACACTGGCAATCTGTGGCTGGATCTTCCTTGGAAGCCCTTTATAAGGTCTCCAACTACCATGGCAACCAATGGGCACCCCACTGTTGTCTCTTTTAACAACTAGGCCATTTTTTTTTAAACCTTCCCCATAGTATCTATTAGTGTGGTATTTACTCAATCTGTACTTTATAAATGGCATTATATATATCCTGAAACTCTCTGAGCATGTTAGTCCTATCTCTCCCTCACCCTACCTCATGGCTTCTGTACAGATAAAGTAATATTTTACAATTCCTCTTATGCACATCGCTTTTCCTAGTAATGGTGTAAAAGTTACTAGGAAAGGAGTAATGTGAACGGAATTTCTGCTCGCAGGATTCCGCGGGTGGAGATTCTATCTGGTGGCTGCCATCACCATTGATGGCAATACAGGGCTCGCGGACTTCCATGCACAGAATAAAAATGTTCTTCAGTACTGAAATTCCTCAGTGTGAACGGGTTTTGCGGAAGACCCATTCACACTGATGAATTATGCGGGAATTACGCAGGAATTGCCTAGTGTAAACATACCCTTATTCTTCAGTTTTCAGAAGGTTTCTTATCACTTATATCTTATTTCCCCTTAAGGTACGCTTTGAGCAGTGTATCTGGCCAACCATCCATGGTCGCAAAACCTGACCCCAACGTCCCTATGGGACAGGCGATAGGACTGGATAATCTGGATGTGATGAAGATTAACAAAATATACAATTGCAGTGAGTGTTTGCCAACAATATTAAAGGGTTGTCCTTGGGATCCCCACCAATCCCAAGAGCAGAGAACCATTGTCCTGTGAATGAAAGGAGATGCGGCATCTACGTTTGGCCAGTGCTTTAAACATTCTCTATGGGGTTTCTAAACATTGCTAAAGGCTGAGCTAATAATGAGCCATTCCAAAAACCATTGAAGGTCTTGGACCCTTTAAAACTGGTGCACTTGGACTTGGGTTACTTTTTAGGGAAAGAGGGAGCTAGTTTGTACTCTTCAAGTTTTTAGAAATTTGCGGCATGCAAGTCTTCTTCCTCCCCCACCCCCCAGCTTGGATTCTAGCACTGAGCCCTGTACATCATTCGTGCAGAGCAGGGAGGGTGGAGGAGGGAGGAGGCTTGCATGCTGCAGCTCAGAACCGCCTCTATAACTCTTCTCGAGTTTATAAGAAAAAACATGAGTTTATAATTTTACAAATAACCATCAG
Organism: Hyla sarda; assembly: GCF_029499605.1. Taxonomy (NCBI): domain Eukaryota; kingdom Metazoa; phylum Chordata; class Amphibia; order Anura; family Hylidae; genus Hyla; species Hyla sarda. The sequence continues at coordinate 20,785,509 of NC_079191.1, forward strand.
TTAAAGAACAGGTATTATATGTTAATATCCATATGAACTATTTGCCCATGTTTGATGCTTTAAGCATGATATAGAGCTGACAGATTCCCATTAATTTCATTTATCACATCCTTTTACTTCACCTGACATAAGACCTATTCATTTCAGATCTGTGTAGACAGAAGCTTATTACACCAGGGTCTTCCACCTATGACTCCACCTCATCAGGACAGGGAGGAGCTTATTGCCTCTATCTCATCCAATCCACCCTGAAGGTAAGTTTGAATCAATCCCCTCAATGACTGTTAAATATATTTCTATATTGACCCCAGCCTGGTGATCACTGCAGGGTCTGGCTATATTAACCCCACCCATTAGCTGTTACCTCTAGGGGAAACACATTAGCCATGCGACAGTACAGTATTATGGCTATTTGCGCAACACTTGTAGTGGCCAAATCCTATACTAGTCACCACTATCTCTACAACATCCATATGCCATAATCAAACAGCCTCTTTAGTCAATCTTTAGATGAGCACAACCTACATTACTATTTTTTGCCACCTTGGGTATTTCCAACTTTTTCTTAACGGTCTACTGATCTTGCCGTGAACAATGATGGATAAACAGAGGACAACACTTGGTTAGCCTCCATCAGCTCCGTCTTCTCACAATGTTTGGACACATCAGATCCAATTTTTTAACTAGTTATATGCCAGAAGATTCAGTACTGGCTATTGGAGATAAGTAAGAGTCTTATTTGGGACCGATTTGGCAGATTTGTATCTATATTGGTCTAATATGGGTTCCGAAATGCCCTGCTAGCCCTGCTATTGCCTATGCAAAGTATGTACAGGAGCAGAGAATCCTTCTAAAAGCAGAAATACCTACCGTACAGTACACACAGTAGCTGGAAGTAAATGTAGTGGAGTAGAAGCTATGATGCATACAGCAGCACTGCATACTGATCCTGTGGACACCAACTATTTCTTCCCTTCCATTCCAGGTTCTCCTGCAGCTCAGTGGCCTCAATATCCCATCATCTCCTGGCTGTAGTAATTCCTACATTAAAGTCTATGATGGAGTCAGTCAGTCCTCGCCTGTCCTGCTGGACAAGACATGTGGAAGCGGACCGGTCCCACCGCTGGTATCATCTGGAAGCTTCATGCTCATAGAGATTGTGAACAACAAACCATCAGTTCCAAGCACTTTTACAGCTTCCTATGAAACAGGTAATTCTACCACAAGTTAAAATATCTAGATTTTGAGTTCTAGGTTTTTTCTCATGGAGTTGCCCAGCTTTATTTTGTTGGTTTCTCCCAATAAAAAGGGATTGTCAAAAGTGATCAGATAGTGTTACATTGCTGAGAAGAACCTATCCTTAATCTGTGGAATATTCTTGTAACAAGTGCTTCATTCCTCTGCAGTATCACTCCAGGGGAATTGAGACATTATATTTCAGTGCTAATTCAAGCCAATGGGATTGTCTGAATCCCGAGTCTTTCAAAAACTTGGTTTCATAAATCTAAGAACCCCATTCAAATCTTATATTTATTGCAAAAGTATCAAAAATGCCTAAACAAGTTCTCTTCGCCTAGTGAGATACGGAGGAACCTATGTGACGGATACCGGAGTGGTGACATCTCCAGGATTTACAAGTTTTTATCCCAGTTTTTTGGATGTTGTCTATAGTATCATAGCCCCCATAGGAAAAAAGGTAAGATGTGAGATGAAAGCTGCCATGATACCGAACCTAACCCACAATATCAATCTTCAGCATAAAGCCCAATATTTATGGCATCATTTCCAAAATTCTCAGAATCCAGCTCACCAGGCCTATGTTTCTCTTTCAGGTGTCCCTAAGCATCTATTTCTTTATGACAAAACCTTCACCGACCTGTTCCATAGACTATTTGATTGTTAATGATGGACCATCGAACTCTTCCGCCATCTTGGGAACTTACTGTGGATTTTTGGACGACCTACCTCCCCCACTGGTGTCTACTGGGAATGTGATGCTTCTCCAGTTCCACAGTGGGGATAGTACTGGTTATAATGGATTTTATGCTGAATATGAGTTTGGTAAGTGAGGATCTATAATAATAGATGTTGACTTTAAGCCCAGATTCATTAATCTGTCTGAAAAAAAAAAAAAAACTGGAGAGATTTGCCCACATCGACCAATCACACCTCAGCTTTCATATGTTAATACTGGTAATATTAAAACTGAGCTATGATTGGTTGTTATGGAATGTTATGTCAATTAGACAGATTGACAAATTGGGCCTTAATGTTTTGCTAAAACCGGACATTGTGAAGTACTTAAGAAGGCCCCAAATCTTTAATCTGCACTGTCCTATTCTATACCTGGCCACTTCAGAATTTTCTTTTTAGTTTCGGCAATTTTTTTTTATTAAAATCAACCAACAAACACAGGCCACACCCCCACAACAATAATCGTACAATTGTTCCGATATGGGACTGGCAATGTTTTATTTACTGTAAGAGTCCAAAACTCTGTAATGTAATTTTTTTATACATCTTTTTAAGGGTTGGAGCTTAAATTATACAAAGTACAACTCTTCAAATCCCCATTTTCTTTTTACAAAGCTATAGACGAAAAAAAAGGTTCCCATATATTCCATTCCATGTGTCAGGGGAAAAAAAACTAAACATATTATTGCTAAATATCACACAAGGTCATTGCAAAGTAACTTTGTCTTGCAAAAAACAAACCCTTGGTCTAGAACCAACGATTCCTATTTTGTATGTTTATGGAGTTGAACCAAAATACCTTATTCGATACATGGAAATTCTCTTTTTGCTTTTACATTATTTCTGTGATGTCATGTTATTTGTTTGGAAATATCCTTTAAAAATGTACTTAATACAAACCCTTGGTCTAAAGATGTGCCACCTAACAAAGTCTGTCAACCGAGCAAAATGTCTTTGAGTGCGTCGTAGATAAGTCTACAGTCAACAATCTCTCACTGAGAGGTTCACTATTCAAAAGTAGCCTCTGAGAGCCATTTTATAGGGCAGTGGGGGAAGCAGTTTTATGCCCTTTTGTAACAATACCCAGTGCACACCTGAAATCATTCCCACATTTGCCTCATCAACTCATGCAGAGTTTTGCAGTGATCCGACATTTGTATTTGGGAACATTGGGGGAGATTTATTAAAACCTGTCCAGAGGAAAAGTAGCTGAGTTGCCCGTAGCAACCAATCAGATCTCTTCTTTCATTTTTAACATGGCCTCTACAAAATGAAAGAAGCGATCTGATTGGTTGCTATGGGCAACTCAGCAACTTAACCTCTGGACAGGTTTTGATAAATCTCCCCCATTATTTTTTGGTCAATGAGTGTTTGTATACAGCTACCTGTGAAGCCAATGGAAGCAATATACTGTATGTATGTATATATATCTATACACACACACACACACGCAGCAAGTCCTCCATAGCGGTAGCTGCTTGTATCCATCTGCTAGCGGTTCAGGAGATCTCAACTATTTTTGGATTCTCCTGAACAATGCAGTAGAGTAGGGGATAGGCCTAAACCTCCATATGGGTAAAAACACACAATGTGGTTGCGCATATTTCTGAAATCGTTCCTTTCTTTCATACATTCCTCTTTCTTACAGTGACTACAAGCTGAATGACGCAACTGAGAGAGAATCCAATTATCTCTGCAAAACCAAGACCCGAAACATTTTGGCAAAGACATAGAATGTTTTATTTTTGTCAAAAATTCTGTTCATAAAATTTGCTTGCAGAATAAATAAAATTATGATCATTAAGCCTCTATATTCTCTGATTTCCTGCACATCGACCTCATCTGGCTTCCTTGTCTCACTTCCACTTCTTGCACAAATGGTAAAAACACATAAAGTGGGTGGTTTAGTTAGGGTTGAGGTGTAGATGACAGTAGGCAGTACTTCTGAAATGCTGCGGATTCTTAATACTTTAACACCCTTACTCCTAAAAAGCTAAAACTGAAAAGTACTCAAAAAAAAAAAAAAAGTGCAGGTTAATAGCATCATTTCAGATGGACTTACTGTACATGGCCAATTGCAATGCAATCGCACCACGATGTACAATCTATGAGGAGGAGACAAGAGGAGTGAGGATCCTGATCACAAGAGCTTACAATTAGAGATGAGCGAATCGAAGCTGACGAACCCGAATTCGTTACGAATTTCATGAACTATTCGATTTGCAATGAATGCGAATATCGCCGTGATTCGATCGCGCGAATCGCTTCATTAAACTTCATTTTACAGCGTTCCAGGCTATTGTAGTCCTAAAATGGCGGATCCACGTGTGAGTACATGGGGCAGGGGATTATGGGAGGGCGGGAAACAGCGGCGGGAATGAAGGTAGGTGGGCTGACCCTGAACCACATATGAGATGCAGCCTATCAGTGTTCACTGACCCCTGTGATGTCACAGGCCCTATATAATCGGCGGCCATCTTGCCTCTCTTCATTTCATCTATGCACTCAGATGGAGAGGACGGGACTGCGTGTGTGTGAATAGGTCATACCACAGCGTTACACTGCAACTGCTAGTCACATCAGCATTAGGGAAAGGCAGGAGTGCAGAGTGCTGTGCTGTTACTCTGAGAAGGATCATTGATTGCTAAACCTCCTATTCACGTTATTGAGCATTACAGCAGAGAGGGGCAGATAGCTGTCAGCTGCCTCATACAGATCTCCAAGCTGCCTCTACTTTATCAACCATCTTATCTCCTAATTTTTCAGCGAAATTCAGTGTTTTTTTGCTCCACAAATCTTCTGCTGCTCAGAATTGTGTGACAGAGTGCAATTTAGGGCTTAATCCCTGTATTTTTTTTTTTGTGGTGCTGCAATGTTGGGTCCTGCTGCTGTTCACAAATACGTTATTTTTCAGCGGACTGTAGTGCATTTGTCTGCCCTCATACATGCATTACACATGTATACATCAAAGCAGTCTACTATTCTGTATCAAGTCTAGGTACAGGGAAAGTCCTGGCAAAAGTAATCACCGGCTGGTGTTTTTAAAAAATACTTATTTTTTCTGCGTATAGTTGCGCATATTACTTCCCTCATCATTGCATACCGCATACGTACATCCAAGTAGTGTACCATTTTGTACCTGTTAATCTGTCAAGGGGCTACATACTGTCAAAGTCCAAACAATAGTACTCACCGGCTGGTGTTTTACAAAAATACAGATTTTTTTTCTGCGTATAGTTGCGCATATTACTGCCCTCATCGGTGCATACCACATACGTACATCCAAGTATTGTACCATCTAGTACCTGTTAATCTGTCAAGGGCCTTCATACTGTGAAAGGACAGCCATAAGTAATCACCCACTGCTGTTCTAGACAAATACTGTTTAAAGAGTAGTGTAGCGTATTGTAATACCCTCATATATGCACTAAGTATGTCAGGCAGAGAAGTGCCAGGACAAGCACAGAGGAGTGGCAGAGGCCTTAATACTTCAGGCAGAGTTGGCAGCAGACTAGGGGCGAGTGGCAGCAGGAGTCGCAGCGAGAGGCCTGAGTTCCTGTTATCAGCCAGCGGTCGAGTCTCGACCAGCAACCCATCTGCCGTCGTCGATTGGTTAACACGCTCATCCACATCATCGCAAGTGACATATGACACCCCCAGTCAACAGTCGGTGGGTTCCTCAGACACAACCCTCAGTTGGCATGGCCCGGGAGCAGTCCCTGTCCTCCCATTGCCTTTGTCCTATGCTGTTCCCTCTCCTACAGAAGTATCTTATGCTGTGGGTTCAGCTCCACTATTTACTGAGGATGATCTAATAGAGCACACTGGACAGCCAAGAAGGGGAGGAGACATGCGCCGCTTGCTCAGCTAGGCGGCCAAGTAGTGATGCGGAGAGTGACGTGGGAGGCGGTGTTGCAAGGGTTCAGGGTCCTGAAGCAGACACTGTTGGGGAACATCAGTGACGTGCACACAACTGTTGATGATGATGAAGCCGATCGTAATTGGGAGCCGGGTGCAGAAGGGGCTTCATCATCATCAGGAGAAGAGAGTTGCAGGTCGCCCTTGAGGCAGCAAGGCGGTAGCACGGTTGGCAGTCAGCGTGGTGACAGGAGGGGAAATTCAGGAGCCAAACGTGCCCGGGGAAGACCACCTGCTTTGCGGCAGCCTACCTTTCTGGGAGGTAGTGGAACAGGGGTTCCTGGAGACGGCGCCAGTAGCAGTCAATTAGTGCAGGTGGGAAAATCAGCTACTCGGCGGTGTGGAAGTTTTTCATAAGGCATCCAGAGGAGGTTCACTTAGCCACATGCAAGATCTGTCGGCTTGGCCAGGTCCCAATGTCGGCACCACGGCCCTGCGTCAACACAAGCTTCGCCACCATAAAGCGGCCTGGGAGAACCGTGGCTCCGATGTAGTGGTCCAGCCTGCTGCATCACCCAGTGGCCATCCGCTCCCTCCTTCATCCAGCGAAGGCTCCACCACCTCAGCCGAAGGGAGCTGTGTGTCAAACCCTCCTTCTGTCGCTCCAGATGCTCCTGCTTCTCCCGCTTTTAGTCAGCCATTCCGCCAACAATCGATTGGCGAAGCCATGTCTAAGAGACAACAGTATGTGCCCACTCATCCAACGGCGCAGAAGTTGAATGTGCTCCTGTCCAAGTTGCTGGTGCTGCAGTCCCTCCCTTTTCAAGTGGTGGACTCTGCACCTTTCAGAGAATTGATGGCTTGTGCCGAGCCGAGGTGGAGAGTCCTAAGCCGTCATTTCTTTGCGAAGAAGGCAGTACCAGCTCTGCATAAGTTTGTACAAGAGAAGGTGGGCCAGTCCTTGAAACTGTCGGTGTGTTCAAAAGTGCACGGCAGCGCCGACATGTGAAGCTGTAATTACGGGCAGGGACAATGCTTGTCTTTTACGGCCCACTGGGTAAATGTGGTTTCTGCACAGCCACAACAGCAACTTGACAGGTCACACCGCTTCCTCCTCCACGCTCTCGCTCTCAGGCAGTTGATCCTGTTACAGTGTGCGACGCCGCCTCCTCATCCTCCACCGTGTCCTCGGCCTCCACTGCACGTCCAAATCTCAGCGGCCCTTCATCGTACCATGTGTGTAGGGCATGGCGGTGTCAATCTGTTCTTCACATGGTTTGCCTTGGCGAACGGAGTCACATAGAGGAGGAACTGCTAAAATTCATATGTAAAGAAATTCGAGTATGGCTTACTATACGAAATCTGGAAATGGGAACCATGGTGACCGACAACGGGAAGAACATTGTGTCCATGCAGTGACAATGAAGTGTGAAATATGCTCCCTGCATGGCACACATGTTGAATCTGGTTGTCAAGCACTTCCTGAAGTCTTCACCCCATTTGCAAAACATCCTGAAAATGGCAAGGAAACTGTGCATGCACTTCAGCCACTCGTACACCGCCAAGCACACCTTCCTTGAGCTGCAGCGTCAGAACGGTATCCCACAACATAGTCTTAATTGTGACGTTGCCACACGTTGGAATTCCACCCTCCATATGTTGGACAGACTATGCGAACAAAGAAAAGCCATCACCGATTTCTTGATGATCCAAGCAGATAGAAGTACTCCCCTGTGTAACTTCAATGTGAACCAGTGGCAGCTCATACATGACCCCTGCCATTTGCTGAGGCCCTTTGAGGAAGCCAAATTATTTGTAAGTCGCCTAGATTACACCATGAGCGATGTAATTCCACTCCTACATTTCCTACAACAAATGATTGAAACGATAGCTGGTCACGGCAATGGAGACGTTGCACCTACATCTCACGGCCACATGAGCCCTATGGGGGCTTGTTATATTTGGTACTTCGTACCCACACGCTGGGGTCCGGGACACTCAAAGTTTGATTTAAATTTCAAATAAAAAAATAATAGCGCTGCTGGGCCTGGGTCTGGGAATTTCAAATTTTCTCATAGGTAGCACCTGCGATCCAAAATCTTTTTGAAAAATTTCTAAAATTGTTGTGTTTTTTGGGGGGATTGTGAAGCCTTGTTGTGTACTCGTGAATCAGCCAACTCCAAGCTGTGTCATTCAGGCAATCTATAGTTTACTGATGCCGCTGTGGTGCCTGGGTCTGTGAATTTCAAATTTTCTCATAGGTAGTACCCGCTATCCAAAAGTCTTCTTCATAAATTTCTTAAATTGTTGTGTTTTTGGGGGGGGATTGTGAAGTCCTGGTGTGTACTCATGCATCAGCCAACTCCAGGCTGTGTCATTCAGACAATATATGGTTTACTGATGCCGCTGCTGGGCCTGGTTCTGGGAATTTCAAATTTTCTCATAGGTAGCACCCGCTATCCAAAATCTTCTTCAAAAATTTCTAAAACTGTTGTGTTTTTTCTTAGGGATTGTGAAGCCCTAGTGTGTACTCATGCATCAGCCAACTCCAGGCTGTGTCATTCAGGCAATATATAGGTTACTGATGCCGCTGCTGGGCCTGGGTCTGGGAATTTAAAATGTTCTCATAGGTAGCACCCGCTATCCAAAATCTTGGGTTTCAATTTCTTAATTCATCTTTTAATCTTAGGGATAGTGAAGGCCTAGTGCCTATTCATGCTGCTGGCAACTCCGGGCTGTGCCATTCATCCACTATATGGTCTCCTCATGCTGCCAACACCTCCACGCTGTGCCATTCAGCCACTATATGGTCTCCTCATGTTGCCAACACCTCCACCCTGTGCCTTTCAGCCACTATATGGTGTCCTCATGCTTCAGCCTCATCCAAGCTATGTCATTCAGCCACTATATGGTGTCCTCATGCTGCCAACACCTTCATGCTGTGCCATTCAGCCACTATATGGTGTCCTCATGCTGCCAACACCTCCACGCTGTGCCATTCAGCCACTATATGGTGTCCTCATGCTTCAGCCTCATCCAAGCTGTGTCATTCAGCCACTATATGGTGTCCTCATGCTTCAGCCTCATCCAAGCTATGTCATTCAGCCACTATATGGTGTCCTCATGCTGCCAACACCTCCATGCTGTGCCATTCAGCCACTATATGGTGTCCTCATACTGCCAACACCTCCACGCTGTGCCATTCAGCCACTATATGGTGTCCTCATGCTTCAGCCTCATCCAAGCTGTGTCATTCAGCCACTATATGGTGTAATCATGCTGCAAACACCTCCATGCTGTGCCATTCAGCCACTATATGGTGTCCTCATGGTGCAAACACCTCCATGTTATGTCATTCAGTCTCCTGACACTGATGCCACCACCAGGCTCTGTCATTGTGCTGCTGTGCGGCAGTGATTCTAAAAGCGATGCCGGTAATCTGCATGTTATTTTGAATAACAGTATTATTTCACTACCCCAGCACACTCCATATGCGTTTTATAACACAGCAAAGTGTTCTATACCCCTATAGAGGCTGTATGTAGGCTAGAAATAGCCTCTTTTAATATAGATTTGCTGCGAAAAATTTCGGATCAAAAATTTCGGATCAAAAAAATTTTTCGGAAAGTTTGGCGAATCGGCCAAATCGAATTTTTCAAAAGTTCGTTCATCTCTACTGGAGGCCCTCCTTTTTTGATACTCAGGAATCGGCTTGTTGCCTTATCCTCTGTGCTCCCTGGATGTTCCCAATACTCTACCCAGACATTGAGCAGTGAGATGACTTGTTTTCTCTATTTACTACGCCTGTGTTCTGCTTCGTCCTGTCCTCCGGCGCACTTAGCAATCATCACATTATAACTTGTGTTCTTCATATTATTGCTGCATGTTAACTTGGACACGCTTGTGTCTTTGTTAGTCTTTCATTAACTAATTCACACCCTTTATTCAAGGTCAACATGGTTTTTTTAACATCATCTAGAATGTGTCATCCAGATTAAAATTTACTGATTCGAACTAGATGCTGAAACTTTTTTTTTCTAATCTGTTTATATTTTCTGATTACTATTTATTTAATTTAGTTTTTGTACATTATTATGGGGGCAGCCATCTTGCCTGAACAGTTTTTAACAGGGTTTAGACATGTGCTTTATAGCAAGCCCCTCGGACATAGGAAATAAATATACTAAAGCTGTTCTATTGATATGAATGGAAAAGCTGCCTAGGTGTGATCAGTGATCGTTAATGATTTTTTTATTTATTTATAGATTTTTGCATTAGTCACAACATAGACAATAGGGAAAAGAAAACAAAGTAAATGATACAGAAGCAGAATAAGAAATAGAAAAAAAGTACTATAATATACTACAGTATAATATACTATTATAACACTGCCCTATTATATTCCTAAACCCACATATTATAGTGCAAGAAAAAAAGCATTAAAAAAAAGAGGAACTAAAAGAAAAGTAACAAAGAAGAAATTAATATATGTTCACGGCCGTCAATTTCATTATATACCAAAGTTACTAGATATTAAAGAAATTCTATCCAAATAAGCCCATTTCGGCCATATTGTTTAAAAACTTATTCTATAAGAATATTGTGTTTTGCCAATAATGGTAGAGATATCCAGGATATCTTTAGACTTCCACAGTGTCGCAATCATAATGTGAGCACTCGTTAATACATGAAATATAATAGCCCAGCTACACATTAGGAATTTATTAAAATCCAGAGACAATAGTGTCAGGCCTGGTCCCAAGGAAAAGTGAAGAGATAGAGTGGTCTGAAGAAAATCAAATATTTCTAACCAGAATAGTTTAATACGGGGACATTTCCACCAAATGTGTATGAAAGTCCCTTTTCCATCTCCGCATCTCCAACATAACGGCGATATTTGTGGATGTATAGACGATATTTGGTAAGACGTTTGATACTATCTATACATTAATTTACGGGAAGATTCCCAGTGATTAGCACATCAAGATAACTGAAAAAGGCAAAGTGTAAAGTGAAGTCCACTGATCATCAAGTATGTATTCCTAAATCCATTGAACCTTAAGGAAACACTGGAATTGGGAGCTAAGCTCCATAAGATATATGTTCTTGATACCCCTTTTTTTATCTCTTCATGACAATCAAAATATTGTGTATAACCTTGAGAAGATGTAGATGTTGGCCACACAATAGATGTCAAAAGATGCCTCAATTGTAAGTATTTATAAAAATCGCTAGAAGGGATAGGATATTTATTCCTTATCTCTTCAAAAGATAGGACCAATTACCCACACTTATATCTTGTAGGCAAATTACTCCAAGCCTTATCCATGTTGAAAAGTCAGTTGTAGGTAATAGTATTTTTAAACTGCTCTGTAAAAGGGTCACGGCAGGTGGTGGATCCTCTGGGCCTGTGTGGATGATGACATGAGCAGTGCCAGGGAGCAGAGTGTAAGGTGCCCCTGGTTTTCACCAGAACCCGCGGGACGGTCTTGCTGCAGCAGGCGGCACCCATCTTGCTACTCCTGATACAACTTGCACAGGATGCTGGCGTGGCACAAAAGGAAACTGGCAAGACGAGGTCAAGGTAACAGTAGGTCAGGGCAGGTGGCACAGGTGCCGGGTCAGGCAACGGAACAAGGATCAGGAACACAGATATCAGGAACACAGGAACACAGTATGCTTTCACTAGGGCACAAGGCAACAAATATCCGGCCGGGAACAAAGGGAGGAGCTGATACTTAAAGACAAGGTGCAGGTGTAGACACTAAATTAAATGAGTACTGACCCTTTAAATGTAGGAGCTCCAGTGCGCACGCACCCCCTAAGAGGTGGAGGCACACATGCCGGGGCTGCGGGAACAGTAAGACCAGGGAGGTAAGTGACGGGCTGGGATTCGCATGTGGGCACGTCCCATGATGCAAATCCCAGCCCCGCCGGCAGCGGGGACATGACAAGAGAGCGCTCACGGCCAGCATGTCTCTTCTTTGGAACTCAGAAAGTTCCCCACTACATGAGACCAAGGGGTTTCTGGAATGGACAAAGGCTGTAAGGGACATGCAGGTTTCTGTCGTGGAGTCTTCCGTCTTCTAAGGTGACCAACTGGCAAAGAAGAATGTCCCCAATTCATGACTTACATCTGAGTTTAACAGGCACAGAAGATATCACAGGAGGAACATTATGCCTTGGCGTGAAGTCCAACCCTGTGACATCGGAGGATCTGGAAAGAGCATCGGTGCTGAAGGTTTTATTATCAGGCCTAAGAGGAGGCACAAGGCAGTGATCTTGGCAAAATTGTCCCCAACAAGTGATTTCACCAGATTTCCAGTCAAGTTGGTGAGAATGACGTTGAAGTCAAGGAAGACCAAGAAGAAGCTCTGAAGTACAATTTGGTAGGACATAAAACTCAATCTTTTCCTTATGCAAATCCTCTACTTGCATGACGAGGGGTTCAGTGCGGAATTGCACCTTACAGTTAAGATTTTGTCCATCAACAGAAGAAATGTAGAAGGGCTTGACAAGACACGTCACTGGAAGACGGTGTTTATGGACCTGGGAGGCACCAATGAAGTTGCCAGCGGAAGCAGAGTCCTAAAAAGCAGAAGCGATGAAAGAACTTGGCAGAGGTAAAAACTTGAACCGGGGTGGTCAAGCGAGTAGAGGTAATATTCACATCTAGTGATGCCACTCCTACTTGTCCAAGATGAGAGTGTTCTCCAGGATGCGGAGGACGTATAGAACAGTCTTTGAGAAAGTGCTCCAGACTGGCACAATATAGGCACGAATTGTCATTGCGTCGACGGGATCTTTCTTGCTGCGTTAAGCGAAAATGGTCCACCTCCATAGCCTCTTCGGCAGAAGGCAAAGAAGACTGTAGAGTTGGATGGTGGAACACAGGTGACAGATGAGGTAATCGCCGTGTTCGGGCAGGTTCTTTTTTCAAAGGAAGTTCTTCCTGCCTCTCAGCAAAACGCACATCAATTTGAGTGGCTAAATGGCTAAGTTCGCTCAGGTTAGTCGGAGAATCTCGTGCAGCGAGAGCATAATTGATTCTAGAGGAAAGTCCTTTTTTAAAGGTAGCACACAAGGCCTCGTCATTCCAAGCAAGTTCAGAGGCAAGTGTGCAGAACTGAACGGAGGAGTTCCCTAGGCAGAGGTTCAGAAGAGCCGTCTCGGCAGAGGAGGCTCGCGCGGGTTCTTCAAATGCATTGCGGAATTCTGCAAGGAAGGTCAACAGGTTGAAAGAGACCGGATCTCTACGATCCCAGAGAGGAGTAGCCCAAGCTAAAGCTTTTCCAGATAGTAGACTAACCACAAACACCACTTTAGAAAGCTCTGTTGGGAACAGATCCGCCATGAGTTCTAGATGGATAGAACACTGTGTTGCAAAGCCTCTACACAGCTTGGGATCTCCGTCATACTTAGAAGGCAAGGACAAACAAAGCTTGGTCCCAGGAGAAGCTGCAGACATAGAAGAAGGCTCAGGAACAATAGGCTGCTGTTGTTGCTGATGAGCAGCAAGAAGCTGTTGCACCATGGCTGAGACTTGATTCAGTTGTTGCGCCTGATAGACTAACTGCTGCGACTGCTGAGCCACGAAGGTGGAGAGATCCGAGACATCTGGCAAAGGCACCCCAGCGGGATCCATGGCCAGATCTTACTGTAAAGGGGTCACGGCAGGAGGTGGATCCTCTGGGCTTGGATGATGATGTGAGCCGTGCCAAGGAGCGGAGTCTAAGGCTCTGCTGGTTTTCACCAGAGACCGCCGCAAAGCAGGATGGTCTTGCTGTGGCAGGCAGCACCAAGGTCGCTACCCCTGACACGACTTGTCCACACAGGTTGCTGGGATGTGGCGTGGCACAAAAGGAAACTGGCAAGATAAGGTCAAGTTAGCAGTAGGTCAGGGCAGGTGGCACAGGCGCAGGGTCAGGTACTGGAACAAGGATCAGTAACACAGATATCAGAAACACAGGAACACAGTATGCTTTTATCAAGGATGGCTGCTGGTTAGGCCTTAAACTGTGAGTGACTGCCGCTGTATACTGCTGAGTGTTGACACAAGAAATAAACACCAGACAAGATGTTGGTATGAAACTCCTTCTCAGCATACTGGCTAGGGAACTGTCCCAAGGCGTTCTGAGAGTTCTGTTTATTCCACAGAAGTACATTAGTTTTTTACATAGACAAAAAGTTAGAGATCACGTCAAAATCATCATGTTATATTTTGATTGGTTATTTGAGTATTGCGTCTGTGTATATATTAGCATATTAAACATTCATTTCTTTCTTGGCTGTAGTTCACTGACGTTGCCATCCCCCTATTTTGCCAGAAAATTACGGATATATCTCTGTCTTTCTGCACAGTCTATATCTCTTTAAATATTTTGTCTTCCAACTTTCAGCCTCTTCTTATCTCGCTTCTTTTGGCCTCATTCCAAGGTCTTCATCTTCTTGGTCAGCAAGTTAGCAAGCTGATATATAGGTTAAGGGTAGGTAACAAATATCTTTTTGCAGCATTAGCAATGGCATATGAGTATTAATATATTGATCGGTCAGAATCATTATAATCAATTTCGACAATATCACTAGGGCACAAGGCAACAAAGATCCGGCCAGGAACAAAGAGAGGAGCTGATACTTAAAGACAAGGTGCAGGTGTAGACAATTATTTAAATGAGTACTGGCCCTTTAAATGTAACAGCTCTGGTGCGCGCGCCCTAGGAGGCGGAGGCACACACGCCAGGGCTGCGGAAACAGAAAGACCAGAGAGGTGAGTGACGGGCTGGGATTCACATGCGAGCACATCCCGCAATGCGAATCCCAGCCCTGCCGGCAGCGGGGACATGACAAGAGAGCGCTCATGGCCAGCGTGTCTGGCCAGAGCGCAGATGTTACATGCTCAGTGATCTTTATCACTCTACAGGGAGGGGGAGGCTGAACAGTGAGCTACAGCTCTGTGTTATTTATGTGTTATTTATATACTGGAGTCACCTTTCACCTGGTGTCATCTGGGATCATAAGAATAACATTGCTGGGAAGTGATCTGTACAGAAGTAGAAATGTTCAAATTTCCAAAATCTTGAAGCAATGGAAAACCATTTTTTTTTTTTGTAAAAAAATTAAATAAAAATGAAAGTTTTTAAAAAACTTAAAAAAGAAATGAAGAGTGGAGTATTTTTACAAATTGAAAATCATTTTATTGCTGGATGATGGCCTACCATTTCACAGAGAGGTGGAAAATGTTAACCAATTGTCTAGTCAGCCAGACTCATAAGAAAATATTATATGTGATGGGGAGAACATTATATGAGATGGGAGAGAACAATATGTGTGATGGGGAGACATTATCTGTGATGGGAGAGAACATTATCTGTGATGGGAGAGAACATTATCTGTGATGGGAGAGAACATTATCTGTGATGGGAGAGAACATTATCTGTGATTGGGAGGACATTATCTGTGATGGGAGGAGAGAACATTATCTGTGATGGGAGAGAAGAACATTATCTGTGATGGGAGAGAACATTATCTGTGATGGGGAGAACATTATCTGTGATGGGGAGGACATTATTTGTGATTTGAGAGAACATTATCTGTGATGGGGAGAACATTATGTGTGATGGGGAGACATTATCTGTGATGGGAGGAGAGAACATTATCTGTGATGGGAGAGAAGAACATTATCTGTGATGGGAGAGAACATTATCTGTGATGTGAGAGAACATTATCTGTGATGGGAGAGAACATTATCTGTGATGGGAGAGAACATTATCTGTGATGGGAGAGAACATTATCTGTGATGGGAGAGAACATTATCTGTGATGGGAGAGAACATTATCTGTGATTGGGAGGACATTATCTGTGATGGGAGAGAACATTATGTGTGATGGGGAGACATTATCTGTGATGGGAGGAGAGAACATTATCTGTGATGGGAGAGAAGAACATTATCTGTGATGGGAGAGAACATTATCTGTGATGGGAGAGAACATTATCTGTGATGGGAGAGAACATTATCTGTGATTGGGAGGACATTATCTGTGATGGGAGAGAACATTATGTGTGATGGGGAGACATTATCTGTGATGGGAGGAGAGAACATTATCTGTGATGGGAGAGAAGAACATTATCTGTGATGGGAGAGAACATTATCTGTGATGGGGAGGACATTATCTGTGATGGGAGAGAACATTATCTGTGATGGGGAGAACATTATCTGTGATGGGGAGAACATTATCTGTGATGGGAAAGAACATTATCTGTGATGGGAGGAGAGAACATTATCTGTGATGGGGAGAACATTATCTGTGATGGGGAGAACATTATCTGAGATGGGAGAGAACATTATGTGTGATGGGGAGACATTATCTGTGATGGGGAGGACATTATCTGTGATGGGAGAGAACATTATCTGTGATGGGGAGAACATTATCTGTAATGGGGAGAACATTATCTGTGATGGGGAGAACATTATCTGAGATGGGAGAGAACATTATGTGTGATGGGAAGGACGTTATCTGTGATGGGAGAGAACATTATATGTGATGGGGAGAACATTATCTGTGATGGGGAGAACATTATCTGTGATGGGAAAGAACATTAACTGTGATGGGAGGAGAGAACATTATCTGTGATGGGGAGAACATTATCTGTGATGGGGAGAACATTATCTGAGATGGGAGAGAACAATATGTGTGATGGGGAGACATTATCTGTGATGGGGAGACATTATCTGTGATGGGGAGAATATTATCTGAGATGTGGGAGAACATTATCTGAGATGGGAGAGAACATGATGTGTGATGGGAGAGAAGAAAATTATCTGTGATGGGAGAGAACATTATCTGTGGTGGGGAAAATATTATCTGAGATGTGGGAGAACATTATCTGTGATGGAGGAGAACATTATCTGTGAGGCAGAACACATTATCTGTGATGGGGCGGAGAATATTATCTCTGATGATGGAGAGCATTATGTGTGATGGTGGAGAAGAACATTATCGATGATGGGGAGAACATTATCTGTGATGGGGGAGAACATTATCTGTGATGGGGGAGAAGAACATTAACTGTGATAGGGGAGAAGAACATTATCTGTGATGGGGAGAACATTATATGTGATGGGGGAGAAGACCATTATCTGTGATGGGGAGAAGACCTTTATCTGTGATGGGGGAGAACATTAACTGTGATAGGGAAGAAGACCATTACCTGTGATGGGAGAGAAGAACATTATCTGTGATGGGGGAGATCATTATCTGTGATGGGGGAGAAGAACATCTGTGATGGGAGAGAAGAAGATTATCTGTGATGGGAGAGAACATTATCTGTGATGGGGAAAATATTATCTGAGATGTGGGAGAACATTATCTGTGATGGAGGAGAACATTATCTGTGAGGTGGAAAACATTATCTGTGATGGGGCGGAGAATATTATCTCTGATGATGGAGAACATTATGTGTGATGGTGGAGAAGAACATTATCGGTGATGGGGCGGAGAATATTATCTCTGATGATGGAGAACATTATGTGTGATGGTGGAGAAGAACATTATCGGTGATGGGAGAGAAGAACATTATCTGTGATGGGAGTGAACATTATCTGTGATGGGGAGAAGAACATTATCTGTGATGGGGAGAAGAACATTATCTGTGATGGGGAGAACATTATCTGTGATGGGGAGAAGAACATTATCTGTGATGGGGAGAACATTATCTGTGATGGGAGTGAACATTATCTGTGATGGGGAGAAGAACATTATCTGTGATGGGGAGAAGAACATTATCTGTGATGGGGAGAACATTATCTGTGATGGGGAGAAGAACATTATCTGTGATGGAGGATATGTATGTCTGGATATATTTATACATATGGGGATATAAATGTTTTTCATGGGGATCTAAATGTTATACAGTTTCATTACCATGTTAAAAACAGGTAATTTATCATTAGAAAATACTCCATGCTTTATTTCCTCCCTAGGCAATAGGTGACAGGTCTCTCACAAGTTAGGCCAGAACTCCTTGCTCTAAATACTTGGCATTAAATCCATATCTGTTTCTGTAACTGGCACAAAAAGCTGATTTTTAGGGAATGCTACCTGGAAAGGTTTTGTGATTGAGCTGCTTTGCATATTCTATCTATCTATCTATCTCATATCTATCTATCTATCTCATATCTATCTATCTATCTCAGATCTATCTATCTATCTATCTTATA
This sequence comes from Hyla sarda, assembly GCF_029499605.1. Taxonomy (NCBI): domain Eukaryota; kingdom Metazoa; phylum Chordata; class Amphibia; order Anura; family Hylidae; genus Hyla; species Hyla sarda. Next base: position 20,803,558 of record NC_079191.1, read on the forward strand.
TCTATCTATCTATCTCATATCTATCTATCGATCATATCTATCTATCGATCATATCTATCTATCGATCATATCTATCTATCTCATATCTATCTCTCTCTCTCATATCTATCTATCTATCTCATATCTATCTATCTATCTATCTATCTATCTCATATCTATCTATCTATCTATCTATCTATCTCATATCTATCTCATATCTATCTATCCATCTCATGTCTTTCTTTCTTTCTTTCTTTCTATCTCATATCTATCTTCTATCTATATATCTATCTCATATCTATCTACCTTCTAACTATCTATCTATCTGTCTTCTATCTTATCTGTCTCATATCTATCTACCTTCTATCTATCTCATATCTATCTATCATTCTCATATCTATCTATCTATCTATCTATCTATCTATCTATCTATCTATCTATCTATCTATCTATCTATCTATCTCTCTCTCATATCTTTCTTTCTATCTATCTCATATCTATCTACCATCTGTCTATCTATCTATCTATCTATCTATCTATCATCAATCATCTATCTATTCTACCAGGAGCTTATTATACAAGGATAGTAAAGTTCTTTGAAGACCATAAGTTGAATCGTCTTTATGACCTTTACCCGTGGAAAAGAGTTTGCGGTTGAATTTAGGGTAAGTCACACATAATTCACCAAGCCAATCATTATAGGGGTGATTATTCTGCATGGTGCCAAAGGCAAAGTTTCATATTAGGAGCAGTTTCATGGTTGGTAGAAGTGGGAGAGGATTTCTGTCTACATACGGATTGGCTGGCTCCATTTTCTAGGTGGTTTATATAGATCACCCTCAATAGTTTTCCTGGTAGAATTGAGCTATCTGTTCCACAAGACCATGGCGGTCATCTTGGTGTTGCTGCTGTGTTTGACCAGTTGTCCTCTCAGTCAAGCTCTTCCAGTACCGGTGAGTGAAGATCCTAAAGTACTAAACGACCCTCCCGTAATCCTCTCAACTATAACATCTCTTTCCCTTTCCTTATAGATTTCTGGAGGTGATGTTCAAGGTAATTTGATTTTTTTGCTTTGTTTTATTCCTATTTAAACGGGTTATCCAGGAAAAAAAATACTTTTTTTTAATATATATATCAACTGGCTTTAGAAAGTTAAACAGATTTGTAAATTACTTCTATTACATTTTTTAAATCCTTTCAGTACTTATGAGCTTCTGAAGTTGAGTTGTTCTTTTCTGTCTAAGGGCTCTCTGATGACACGTGTCTCGGGAACTGTCCAGAGTAGAAGCAAATCCCCATAGCAAACCTCTTCTACTCTGTGTAATTCCCGAGACAGACAGAGGTGTCAGCAGAGAGCACTGTTGCCAGACAGAAAAGAACAACTCAACTTCACAAGTAATTAATAAATCTGTTTAACTTTCTGGAGCCAGTTGATATATAAAAATATTTTTTTTCCCTGGAATACCCCTTTAACTTTCAACTACATTTACCTTTCTCCATGCAAACATAATCTTATAGTGTCATGTAAAAGGGACATAAACTGCAACAATATGCATCAAAAATGATCAAGCGCACAATATTGGCATAAACTAAGCCAACTAAACCTGCTGGTCTAAACTCATATGTACAAAATGTATAAAAAATAATGGCCAGTGTGATATATCGGGTGCATTTTACACTGTCTGGTCTGAGTTTTAGACAGTATCAGTTGTAATGACTCTTTAATCTTTACAGATGCTGAGGTGGACAAGAGGATAGTATCTGAGATAATACGGGAAACAAACAAAGGTGCGGGTTCAGCCTTCCATGGTGGATCATATAGCTGGCCTTAGTATGCCATGATATACTCTATAATGTTTATTTAGAAATATTAATTATTATTATTATAACCTAAAGGGGTACTCCAAAGGATAGGGGATAAGATGTTTGATCGCAGGGTGGTCCCGCTGCAGGGGACCCCTGCGATCTTGGCTGCGGCACCCCAGACATCCAGTGCACGGAGTGAACTTTGCTCCTTGCCGGATGACTGGCGATGTGGGGTGGAGGCTTGTGACAGGGGTCAAGTCCTGGGGTAAAAAAAAGCGTGGGAACTCACCCAAGATTTCCAATTAAGGGCTGGTCCTGTTAATGGAAACAGTGTTCCTGTTTTGGAAAAAAATAGCGCATTCGGTTCCCACGCGTTCCTGCAGGACTTGAGCCCTGTATATATATATACACTGTATATATATATATATGTATTTTTAATAAACAACCTTGTGTCTATAAAATAGTGAATGCAGAAGAACGCTCCCTTATGGTGTTAAGGCAGAAATCTCACACAATGTATCCAGATTGTTTTGACAACTTGTTTTCCTCCTCCCCAGATATCGTCAATGATGATGAGACCCATTTTAGGCCGGTGTCCGATATAATAGAGGAAGTAAACAAAGGTAAGTCTCCAGCCTTCCATTGTGCATCAGTCAACTGGACTTTCCTCTTGCTTTACCCTCACCACATTATTACCCATCAAGCAAAACCTTCTTCTGTAGCCTACCAAAAGGCAGACTGGCATCTTATTAATATAGCCAAAACTCTCCCTATATTTGTAGTAGAGGGCCATCGTGTGGTCTATTGGTGTTTGCGGAATTTAAGATATATGTATCTAGACCAATAATTCACAACCTTTTTAAATCCTTAACAGTGTACTCCGCCCCTAGACATCTTATCCTTTAGTCAATGGATAGGGGATTAGATGTCTCATCGTGTTGGGACCCCCACGATCTCCCTGCTACACCTGGCGTTCGTTAAGAGTGTCGGGTGCTGTGCCGGAGGCCCGTGATGTCACAGTCATGCCCGCTCATGACGTCACGACTATGCCCCCTCAATGCAAGTCTATGGGAGGGGGTGTGACGGCCGTCACACCCCCTCCCATAGACTTTCTTTGAGGGGGCGTGGCCGTGACATCACAAGCGGGCGTGACTGGAACGTCACAAGCCTCTGCCTTGCATCGCCAGTCATCCGTGCGCCAGATGTCTGGGGTGCCGCAGCCAAGATCATGGGGGTACCCAGAGGTGAGACCTCGCCATCAGATCAAAGGATAAAGGTAAGATGTCTAGGGGCGGAGTTCCACTTTAAAGTGTCCTTGTGATTAAAAAAACTAAAAAACTTTAGACAAGTCAAATGTTTTAAGTAGTTGGGCTGTGGGTGCTAAGACCCCCACTGAATACTAGAACGAGTAGATAAAAGTGCCCATCTATGTGCTTCTCTCCACGTCTCTCCTCACTATGGGAGACAGAGTCTATAGAAAGTCTACAGAGCCTGCAGCGAGGAGAGAAAAGGGGTTCTGTTCTCAGATGTCATGTGACACCCATGAGTAAGGAGGCGATGTCTACATCAGAAACACGTTGGGTCTGAACCCAGTGTCAAGTACCGTACTGTATATTTTTACGAACATTTAATAAAGGGTATCCTTTGGAATTGATACTGAACTGATCTGTGAGGGTCTCAGCTCCCACGCCACAACTGATCAAAACTTACACATTTCTATGACGTGAAAATGTTCTTTTTTTCTTCATTTTTTTTTTCTTCATTTTTGCTGACATTCTGAGCACTCTTCAGTATTTGGAAGCTCAATAGAGAATAAATGAAGAGCTGTATTCATACAGAGGATGTTTGACCCCGCATATAAAGAGTTTGATCATCCATTCTTTGTTATGACGTATTCAATTTATTTTTGATGAATCGTTTTTATTTTAATTTTATTTTTATATGTCTGGTCCCGCAATGGGCACGGTGTATATGCCTTTATATCACTTTGACTTTCTCCTAGCTTCACATGGACATACTGCCTGTTGCCTAAACTTAGCTAATCTCTGGTATAAGCCTATAGTAGAACCAAGTATCAACTAGTTAATCATAATTCTGTAGGTGATGTATAACCTGTGATGATGAGAATTCTCAGTCAAGGAACTAAATCCTATATAGTTTGGAGGAAATAAGGAAAAAGGGGACGTGGTCAAAACCTTGAAATATTTTGAAGGGTTAAATAAGTTTGAGGAAAGAAGTATCTGTAATAAAAGACTAAACACAAGAACAAGGGGGACAATTTGAGGTTATTAGGGGAAGATCATATACAATTATATTTTGTATTTAAAGAATATTCTTTATATCCTTGTAGATACCTCTGTTCTGCTTGTGGAAGGTGACATTAGGCCTAACCTTGACCGCAGTGTGACGGAATGTACAAGATGCTTGTGGTTAAAGTCCCAGGATGGAAGAGTTCGAGTCCCATATACTACCCCCTCACCCACATACAGTAAATAATTACTATTATATATATTACATTGGGGAGGCAACAAGATTAATTTATGACAATAAACTCTTCTTTGGCCTTTAGCGAATTTTGAAAGATCGATGTTTATTTCGGCTATGAAGGAATTTGAGGTGATGACCTGCATACAGTTTGTCAGCAGAAGCACCGAGAATGACTATCTGAGTATAGAGGATGGATCGGGGTGAGTGATTTTTTGATGCTTTTTGATCTTTAACATATTTTAGGTATTTTCCATAATTGTATTATTGGTATTATTAAAGAAGTATCATGGACAAAAACGTATCCCCTATCCGCAGGATATACGTTTTATATTGCGGGGGTCCGAGCACTGGGGCCCCCGTGATCTCCTGTATGGAACCCCGGCTCTCTTCCACAGCAGTGCATCACGACCCCCGCCCAAAGTTGGGGCCGCCAAGCCCCCTCTATATAGCTCTATGGGAGAGCAGAAGAATGCTAAATGGCTCTCCCATAGAGCTATTTGGTGGGGGCATGGCGGCCCCCGCTTTGGACAGGGGGTCATGACATGCCGCTGTGGAAGAGAACCAGGGCTCCATACAGGCCAGCCCAGCGCTCGGACCCCCCACAATCTAAAACTTATCCCCTATCCGCAGGATAGGTGATAAGTTTTTGTCCGTGATACTTCTCCTTGAAAGGTATGTGGAAATTCAAAGGAGTTATAATGTGATCTCATTCTCAGCTGTTGGTCATACGTTGGGAAGATGGGGGGTAAACAGACAATGAGTCTCTCTATGGCCGGATGTATCAAGTACAATATCATACAACATGAATTCATGCACGCTCTGGGCTTCTATCATGAATTCACAAGAAGTGACCGGGATGACTACATAGACATCATGTGGCAGAACATTTCTCCAGGTGAGCATCGACATCTGCTGGTTATAATAATAACCTAATAATTAAGCATTGTAGCAAAGGAAATACACTTAGGGGTCATGTCTTAACTTTTTTTGCCCAAATCCCATGGTGGCGTGGTGTACCCTGTACACTGCATGTAGCAAGCTGGAATCTCCTACGTTAGTGGCTATTTTCACCAGTGACTCTAGCGGGTGGGGAGTGGGAGTTTTCATCCTGGTGAATTATTTACACCAGGACGTATTATGTGCGACTTTTGAAAAATGTTTAAAAAGTGTCGCACAAAGTCGCACTACCCATGCCAGTCAATGACCCTGTTTTACAGGCCGCAATGCACGGAATGGATAGGTGTGCTGTAGTCGGACTCACTTATCCTTGCTCTGAGCAGGCCCTGCCGATGAAGGAAAAGTATTCAGCGGTTTATAGTGCATGTACCAGCGGCTATACAGCTGCAGGCACAGCTCGGCTGAGCAGGAGGTATTTATAAAAAGAGGTAAAGGGGTACTCTGCCCCTTGACATCTTATCCCCTATTCAAAGGATGGGGGATAAGTTGTCTGATCGCAGGGGTCCTGCCACTGGGACCCCCCCTGCCCCCCGCGATCTCCCTGCACCACTCTAAATAAATACCAGCTGCAGCGTTGGAGGCTCGTAACGTCACAAGCCTCCAGCGCCGCATCACTAGTCATCCCGCACAAAGCGAAATTCGCTCTGTTCATTGGATGACTGAGGTGCCGCAGCGGGGATCACGGGGGTCCCACCCATCATACATCTTATCCCTTATCCTTTAGATAGAGGATAAGATGTCTAGGGGCAGAGTACCCCTTTAAGGAGCAGTGCCATGCATACATCGCTGGATAGTGTTTCCCAATACTGCACTTATCGCTCTGTGCCAGCCCCGACACTGGTTTGGTTAACTAGCGAAGCTGAGCCTCACTAGTTTACCCTTTCTGGCCAATAAAGCATACAGCCATCTATATAGATAGTTGTATATTTTGATAACCTAAGTTTGATGTCAGTGCTATATACAGTAGTTGGATGTTGGTTCCACCATGGATGTTTCTAAACAGTGATCTCCATACATGACTCTAGTAATGATAGAAGTTCTTATTCTTATCTGATCTAATTCTATTGTGTATAAAACATTTTTCCGTAAGGTGATCGGCCTTATTTCTACTTGGATAATGGGAATACCCAGGACATTCCTTACGATTACAATTCTATTGTGCATTATACAAAGTAAGTAGATATGAAATATAGTGTCCTATCATGTATGATTTATTTAGGAATCCATGATATAGTAAACCGTGGATTTCTGCTTTATTTTTTTTTTTCGTGCATTGTACTTTATATTCAGCCTTTTTATCTGACCAAGGCCATAAAGGGGGCTGCTCAAGACCTTAGAAATTTTAAGTAAGCCCAGAAAATGTTATAAAAAAAAAAAGAATAAAAAAAAAATCTAACATTATTTACCGGAAAAAAAAAAAAACACTCTGGTGATTGATACAGTGGGGACTTTAATAGGATAATGTTGGTGTTTTATATATTTTAATTTATTTTTTACATTTCCCAAAGCCAATTTATTTACTTAAATCCTTCAAGATTTTTCATAAATTGGGACATAGAAGGGCTTCCATTTTTGCAGGACCAATTGTCCCTTTTTTTAATCACACCCTTCATTTTACCGTATAGTATTTTACCGTATAGTGTAGTACAAAACAATAAAAAATGATGAGTAGGGATAAAAATGATGTGCTATCTTTATTTTACATGTTCGTATATTTACAGCAATAAACAATTCATGCATTTTTTTTTTACTACTTTTTGTTTTTTAATAAAAAGTGCTTTGTCATATTCTGACCCCTACAACAGTTCGTATGGCATGTACGTTTTTTTTCCCCAGGATTCACTGTGCAGAATTATTAATATTATATTTTTAAAAAAAAATTGCACACTTTGATACAAATTTTTTTTTTCATTTAGTTTAAATTTTTTTTGTCCATTTATACAGTTTTGTATGTTGTATACAGTTTAATGCAATACTTCGGCATTGCTCTGAACCGTTACACTGGCAATCTGTGGCTGGATCTACCTTGGAAGCCACGTAGCCCTTTATAAGGTCTCCAACTACCATGGCAACCAATGGGCACCCCACTGTTGTCTCTTTTAACAACCAGGCCATTTTTTTTTAAACCTTCCCCATAGTATCTATTAGTGTGGTATTTACTCAATCTGTTCTTTATAAATGGCATTATATATATCCTGAAACTCTCTGAGCATGTTAGTCCTATCTCTCCCTCATCCTACCTCATGGCTTCTGTACAGATAAAGTAATATTTTACAATTCCTCTTATGCACATCGCTTTTCCTAGTAATGGTGTAAAAGTTACTAGGAAAGGAGTAATGTGAACGGAATTTCTGCTCGCAGGATTCCGCAGGTGGAGATTCTATCTGGGGGCTGCCATCACCATTGATGGCAATACAGGGCTCGCGGACTTCCATGCACAGAATAAAAATGTTCTTCAGTACTGAAATTCCTCAGTGTGAACGGGTTTTGCGGAAGACCCATTCACACTGATGAATTATGCGGGAATTATGCAGGAATTGCCTAGTGTAAACATACCCTTATTCTTCAGTTTTCAGAATGTTTCTTATCACTTATATCTTATTTCCCCTTAAGGTACGCTTTGAGCAGTGTATCTGGCCAACCATCCATGGTCGCAAAACCTGACCCCAACGTCCCTATGGGACAGGCGATAGGACTGGATAATCTGGATGTGATGAAGATTAACAAAATATACAATTGCAGTGAGTGTTTGCCAACAATATTAAAGGGTTGTCCTTGGGATCCCCACCAATCCCAAGAGCAGAGAACCATTTTCCCGTGAATGAAAGGAGATGCGGCATCTACGTTTGGCCAGTGGTTTAAACATTCTCTATGGGGCTTCTAAACATTGCTAAAGGCTGAGCTAATAATGAGCCATTCCAAAAACCATTGAAGGTCTTGGACCCCTTAAAACTGGTGCACTTGGACATGGGTTACTTTTTAGGGAAAGAGGGAGCTAGTTTGTACTCTTCAAGTTTTTAGAAATTTGCGGCATACAAGTCTTCTTCCTCCCCCACCCCCCAGCTTGGATTCTAGCACTGAGCCCTGTACATCATTCGTGCAGAGCAGGGAGGGTGGAGGAGGGAGGAGGCTTGCATGCTGCAGCTCAGAACCGCCTCTATAACTCTTCCCGAGTTTATAAGAAAAAACATGAGTTTATAATTTTACAAATAACCATCAGTTAAAGAACAGGTATTATATGTTAATATCCATATGAACTATTTGCCCATGTTTGATGCTTTAAGCATGATATAGAGCTGACAGATTCCCATTAATTTAATTTATCACACCCTTTTACTTCACCTGACATAAGACCTATTCATTTCAGATCTGTGTAGACAGAAGCTTATTACACCAGGGTCTTCCACCTATGACTCCACCTCATCAGGACAGGGAGGAGCTTATTGCCTCTATCTCATCCAATCCACCCTGAAGGTAAGTTTGAATCAATCCCCTCAATGACTGTTAAAGATATTTCTATATTGACCCCAGCCTGGTGATCACTGCAGGGTCTGGCTATATTAACCCCACCCATTAGCTGTTACCTCTAGGGTAAACACATTAGCCATGCGACAGTACAGTATTATGGCTATTTGCGCAACACTTGTAGTGGCCAAATCCCATACTAGTCACCACTATCTCTACAACATCCATATGCCATAATCAAACAGCCTCTTTAGTCGATCTTTAGATGAGCACAACCTACATTACTATTTTTTTCCACCTTGGGTATTTCCAACTTTTTCTTAACGGTCTACTGATCTTGCCATGAACATTGATGGATAAACAGAGGACAACACTTGGTTAGCCTCCGTCAGCTCCGTCTTCTCACAATGTTTGGACACATCAGATCCAATTTTTTAACTAGTTATATGCCAGAAGATTCAGTACTGGCTATTGGAGATGAGTAAGAGTCTTATTTGGGACTGATTTGGCAGATTTGTATCTATATTGGTCTAATATGTGTTCTGAAGTGCCCTGATAGCCCTGCTATTGCCTATGCAAAGTATGTACAGGAGCAGAGAATCCTTCTAAAAGCAGAAATACCTACCGTACAGTACACACAGTAGCTGGGAGTAAATGTAGTGGAGTAGAAGCTATGATGCATACAGCAGCACTGCATACTGATCCTGTGGACACCAACTATTTCTTCCCTTCCATCCCAGGTTCTCCTGCAGCTCAGTGGCCTCAATATCCCCTCATCTCCTGGCTGTAGTAATTCCTACATTAAAGTCTATGATGGAGTCAGTCAGTCCTCGCCTGTCCTGCTGGACAAGACATGTGGAAGCGGACCGGTCCCACCGCTGGTATCATCTGGAAGCTTCATGCTCATAGAGATTGTGAACAACAAACCATCAGTTCCAAGCACTTTTACAGCTTCCTATGACACAGGTAATTCTACCACTAGTTAAAATATCTAGATTTTGAGTTCTAGGTTTTTTCTCATGGAGTTGCCCAGCTTTATTTTGTTGGTTCCTCCTAATAAAAAGGGATTGTCAAAAGTGATCAGATAGTGTTACATTGCTGAGAAGAACCTATCCTTAATCTGTGGAATATTCTTGTAACAAGTGCTTCATTCCTCTGCAGTATCACTCCAGGGGAATTGAGACATTATATTTCAGTGCTAATTGAAGCCAATGGGATTGTCTGAATCCTGAGTCTTTCAAAAACTTGGTTTCCTAAATCTAAGAACCCCATTCAAATCTTATATTTACTGCAAAAGTAGCAAAAATGCCTAAACAAGTTCTCTTCACCTAGTGAGATACGGAGGAACCTATGTGACGGATACCGGAGTGGTGACATCTCCAGGATTTACAAGTTTTTATCCCAGTTTTTTGGATGTTGTCTATAGTATCATAGCCCCCATAGGAAAAAAGGTAAGATGTGAGATGAAAGCTGCCATGATACCGAACCTAACCCACAATATCAATCTTCAGCATAAAGCCCAATATTTATGGCATCATTTCCAAAATTCTCAGAATCCAGCTCACCAGGCCTATGTTTCTCTTTCAGGTGTCCCTAAGCATCTATTTCTTTATGACAAAACCTTCACCGACCTGTTCCATAGACTATTTGATTGTTAATGATGGACCATCGAACTCTTCCGCCATCTTGGGAACTTACTGTGGATTTTTGGACGACCTTCCTCCCCCACTGGTGTCTACTGGGAATGTGATGCTTCTCCAGTTCCACAGTGGGGATAGTACTGGCTATAATGGATTTTATGCTGAATATGAGTTTGGTAAGTGAGGATCTATAATAATAGATGTTACATTTAAGCCCAAATTCATTAATCTGTCTGAAAAAAAAAACAAAAACAAAAAAACTGGAGAGATTTGCCCACATCGACCAATCACACCTCAGCTTTCATATGTTAATACTGGTAATATTAAAAGTGAGCTATGATTGGTTGTTATGGAATGTTATGTCAATTAGACAGATTGACAAATCGGGCCTTAATGTTTGGCTAAAACCGGACATTGTGAAGTACTTAAGAAGGCCCCAAATCTTTAATCTGCACTGTCCTATTCTATACCTGGCTACTTCAGAATTTTTTTTAGTTTCGGCAAAATTTTTTATTAAAATCAACCAACAAACACAGGCCACACCCCCACAACAATAATCGTACAATTGTTCCGATATGGGACTGGCAATGTTTTACTTACTGTAAGAGTCCAAAACTCTGTAGCGTAATTTTTTAATACATCTTTTTAAGGGTTGGAGCTTAAATTATACAAAGTACAACTCTTCAAATCCCCATTTTCTTTTTACAAAGCTATAGACGAAAAAAAAGGTTCTCATATATTCCATTCCATGTGTCAGGGGAAAAAAACAAAACATATTATTGCTAAATATCACACAAGGTCATTGCAAAGTAACTTTGTCTTGCAAAAAACAAACCCTTGGTCTAGAACCAACGATTCCTATTTTGTATGTTTATGGAGTTGAAACAAAATACCTTATTCGATACATGGAAATTCTCTTTTCTTTTACATTATTTCTGTGATGTCATGTTCTTTGTTTGGAAATATCCTATAAAAATTTACTTAATACAAACCCTTGGTCTAAAGATGTGCCACCTAACAAAGTCTGTCAACCGAGCAAAATGTCTTTGAGTGCGTCGTAGATAAGTCTACAGTCAACAATCTCTCATTGAGAAGTTCACTATCCAAAAGTAGCCTCTGAGAGCCATTTTATAGGGCAGTGGGGGAAGCAGTTTTATGCCCTTTTGTAACAATACCCAGTGCACACCTGAAATCATTCCCACATTTGCCTCATCAACTCATGCAGAGTTTTGCAGTGGTCCGACATTTCTATTTGGGTACATTGGGGGAGATTTATCAAAACCTGTCCAGAGGAAAAGTGGCTGAGTTGCCCGTAGCAACCAATCAGATCGCTTCTTTCATTTTTAACATGGCCTCTACAAGATGAAAGAAGCGATCTGATTGGTTGCTATGGGCAACTCAGCAACTTAACCTCTGGACAGGTTTTGATAAATCTCCCCCATTATTTTTTGGTCAATGAGTGTTTGTATACAGCTACCTGTGAAGCCAATGGAAGCAATATACTGTATGTATGTATATATCTATATATATATCTATACACACACACACACACGCAGCAAGTCCTCCATAGCGGTAGCTGCTTGTATCCATCTGCTAGAAGTTCAGGAGATCTCAACTATTTTTGGATTCTCCTGAACAATACAGTAGAGTAGGGGATAGGCCTAAACCTCCATATGGGTAAAAACACACAATGTGGTTGCGCATATTTCTGAAATCGTTCCTTTCTTTCATACATTCCTCTTTCTTACAGTGACTACAAGCTGAATGACGCAACTGAGAGAGAATCCAATTATCTCTGCAAAACCAAGACCCAAAACATTTTGGCAAAGACATAGAATGTTTAATTTTGTCAAAAATTCTGTTCATAAAATTTGCTTGCAGAATAAATAAAATAATGATCATTAAGCCTCTATATTCTCTGATTTCCTGCACATCGACCTCATCTGGCTTCCCTGTCTCACACTTCTTGCATAAATGGTAAAAACACACAAAGTGGCTGGTTAAGTTAGGGTTGAGGTGTAGATGACCGTAGGCTGTACTTCTGAAATGCTGCGGATTCTTAATACTTTAATACCCTTACTCCTAAAAAGCTAAAACTGCAAAGTATTATAAAAAAAAAGTGCAGGTTAATAGCATCATTTCAGATGTACTTACTGTATATGGCCAATTGCAATGCCACCACACCAAAATATAATACTAATAATCATTTATATTGCACCAATATATTCTGGAGAGCTTTCTAATAACGGGAAAACATGTACAGACAAAATTGAAGATTTTCCTACCCTAGGTGACGGAAAATATAGATTTTATGAAAGACAGGAGGCGAGCATTATGCAAATTCCTTCTTTACTGTAACATATAGCAGTGAAACAGTTAACAGAAAAACTTGATAGAAGAACGAAACGAAGACCCAATAAAGGGGAAAATATATCAGAAGGGACCAAATTCCTGGCTGATCAATATGCTGAAAGATAGAATATACAAAATCAGAGGGTTGGGAGACATATACAAAGAGGGAGGGATAATGCTCGCCTCCTGTCTTTCATAAAATCTATATTTTCCGTCACCTAGGGTAGGAAAATCTTCAATTTTATCCCAAGACAGGAGGCCTTCGCATTATGCAAGTTTAAAGCTACTAACCAGCATTAATCATCATCATAAGACATCAGATTAAATAATACATAGCGATATATGAGATTCAGGTCTGAAATAAAACGTTTTAAAAGTGGACTCTGAGGACCAATTTGCAGCTTTTAGTAAATCTGAAAGAGAACCTCCTGACTGTATGATTTTTGTTGAAACTGCACCTCTAGATGAATGGGCACCAAAAAGTGAAATATCTATATTCGCTAGGGACATGGATTGTCTAATCCATCTGGCTATGGTAGCTGAGGAAACTGGAAGGTGTGGCTTACAATAAGAAATTAAGAGTTGAGAAGAAGATGAATTCCTGAGGGGTTCAGTTTTAGATTCATATGTTTTAAGACATTGAACCACACATAACTTATTGTTGTGAGGAAAGGCCGGATAAAAGACCTGATGAAGGTTAGTCTTAGTACATCGGAACACAGAAAATAAAACTCCTTGAGGAGAATATTGTCTGCGAGACACGTCGAGAGCTTTCACATCAGAAACTCTTTTTATGGAAACAAGACAAAGCAGAGTGGCTAATTTGAAAGATAGGAATTTAAGGGACAAGGATTCATTGTCTTCCCAGGAATTAAATAAATCTAGAATAAGGTTAACATCCCAAGTAGAAGTATATTTAGGTTGTGGAGGGCGTTGAAAACGAATACCTTTGAGAAGTCTACATACAATAGGATGTTTCCCTATAGGAACAGAGTCTATATGAGGATGGTAACAAGAAATAGCTGAACAATATACGTTCAGAGTGCGATACGCTTTTCCAGAATCAAAGGAGGCTGATAAATAATTTAGTATGTAGGAAATAGGTGCGTGAACGGGATCCAGGTCCCGTTGATTGCACCAATCAGTCCAAAGCTTCCAGGCTGATCTGTAGCCCAAGCCTGGAGCCCAAGCCTCTGCGAGGATATTCTTAGTTGAGTGCGAAAATTCTGAGGTAAGATGGTCTGCCCCGAAATTAACCAGGCCACTAGATGAAGTTGGTTGGATAAGATTAATGGATGAGGGTTCCCCAGAGGATCCGATAGTAGATAATGCTGGTGTGGAAGGATCCTTGGTATGTCTATGGTCATTTCCAGAACATGAGGGAACCAAGATTGGGAAGTCCACCATGGGGTTATTAAGACTGTGGTTGCCTTCTGTAAAGACACTTGAAGGAGAAC